>NC_058088.1:167617377-167917377 GCF_014858855.1 Bufo gargarizans | reverse complement strand
ATTAGGTATCGCCGTGTCCGTAACAACCTGCTCTATAAAAATACCACATCACCTAACCCCTCAGATGAACACCGTAAAAAAGATAAAATAAAAACTGTAAATAAAACTATTTTTTGTCACCTTACATCGCAAAAAGTGGAATAGCAAGCGATCAAAAAGTCATATGCACCCCAGAATAGTGCCAATCAAACTGTCATCTCATCCCGTAAAAATGATATCCTACCTAAGATAGTCGCCCAAAAATTAAAAAAACTATGGCTCTGAGACTATTGAAACACTAAAACATTATTTTTTTTTGTTTCAAAAATGATATTATTGTGTATAAGTTAAATAAATAAAAGAAAGTATACATATTAGGTATTTCCACATCCGTAACGACCTTCTCTATAAAAATATCACATGAACTAACCCCAAAAAGTCATATGCACCCTAAAATAGTACCAATCAAACCGTCATCTCATACTGAAAAAAAATTAGCCCCTACATAAGACAGTCGCCCAAAAAATAAAAGTAAATGTGGCTTTCAGAATATGGAAACACTAAAAATTTTTTTTTTCAAAAATGCTTTATGATGTGAAACTAACAAACAACCAAACATCATATTTGGTATTGTCGCGTCCGTAACAACCGCTGTATAAAAATAATCACATAATCTAACCTGTCAGATGAACATTGTGAATAGCAAAAAACAAAAACAGTGCCAAAACAGCAATTTTTTGTTACCTTGCCTCACAAAAAGGGTAATATAGAGCAACCAAAAATCATATGTACCCTAAAATAGTACCAACAAAACTGCCACCTTATCCCTTAGTTTCCAAAATAGGGTCACTTTTTGGGAATTTCTACTATAGGGGTGTAAAAAAAATTGTAAAGAATAGGGAAAAAAGAAAAGTAGACATATTAGGTATTGCCGCGTCCGTATCGACCGGCTCTATAGAAATATCACATGACCTTACCCCTCAGATGAACACCGTCAAAAAAATAAAATAAAAACTGTGCTAAAAAAAAATTTTTTTGTCACCTTACATCACTAAAAGTTCAACACCAAGTGATCAAATGCCCGTACAGCGGTTTACGACCACGTATGGGATGTTTCTGTAAACTGCAGAATCAGAGCCATAAATATTGAGTTTTGTTTGGCTGTTAACCCTTGCTTTGTAACTGGAAAAAAATTATTAAAATAGGATATCTGCCAAAAAAGTGATTTTAATATAACATTAAATCCATTATTGGATTCGTCCACCGAGTGCTCTGCCATCTTCTTTGTGAGTCTAGGTAAACTGAAAGAGACCTTGGAGAGTCTCCACATAGTGGATGCATGGAGAACCCTTCATCCTCAAGATAAGGATTATTCTTTCTTCTCGCATGTCCATATCTCTTATCAACGTATTGACTACTTATTTATTTCACAGGCATCTCTATCTATGGTGGGTTCCGCTGACATAGGGTCGATCTCTTTCTCAGACCATGCACCTGTCTACATGACATTATACCTAACTGCCCTATGCAAAAAGGCCTGGTTGTGGAGACTTAATGAAACGTTATTAAGAGATGATTCCACAATTTCAAAATTGGGTGAGAAATTATCTACTTATTTTGCCACAAATGTAACCCCAGATGTTTCCATTCCCATGGTATGGGGGGCTCATAAAGCCTGCATCAGGGGGGAACTAATTGCATTAGGTGCAGCAGTAAAGAAAAAGATCACAGGAGGTCAACTCTGTGCTATCACGGATATCAACATTAGAAAAAGCACATAAGCGTTCCTTAGCAGTGTCGCTACTTGAGGAATTGACTAACTTAAGGGGACAACTTAAAGGGACACTGACAGGCCCAATAAGCATATTTAGGTATATATATGACAGTACAGGTCTTATCAAATGTATTAAAATCATCTAAGTATCCCCCCTGTCCACCTTATAAATACCGAAAACTAAAGTTTTATAACCTGCTTGTCTCGTCTCCAATCTGCCCAAGGGGCGGCGTTTCAGCTCAAAATGCGCCCAGCCAGCTGCTCCCAACTGCCGTTCTGAAGCCCTGCCCAGCTCATCAATATTTACTTCGCTGGGCGGCGGCTACAACTCTCACCGACTCAAGATCCTGCGCATGGCCAATTCAATCCTCTGGGCACGTCGTCCGTCTAATCTTCAGCGCATGCGCCCGGCCGGGGTCACATCGCGCCTGCGTACAGACAGTCTGCGTCTTAGAGGCCGCTGCAGCCTCTGCTTTATGCGCATGCGCCGGGCAAAAAGTCTGATGTACTCTAAACAAAGGATATATGCTCAAGGAAATAAAGGGGGGCGGATGATGTCAGCACTACTTAGAGATCCACTTGCTCGTACACACATATCCTCCATCAGATCCAACACAAATATCTTGACGAAATTGCAACTCAATTTGCTAAGTTTTACAGCCAATTATACAATCTGAATGTCGAGGAGTCCCTGAGAGATAAAGAAACACGAATAAAAGATATTAGAGCATTCTTGGAGAAACTGAATCTCCCCACTTTCTCCCCTGAAAACTCTTCGCTACTATTAGAGCCAATCACCATGACTGAAATTAAACAAGCAATGAAATCAACCCCAGTGGGTAAAATTTTTAGGGCCTGATGGTCTCCCCATGATTTATTATAGGAAATTTCAAAATAAATTACACTGCCTGGATTTAACTAAGCAAATAGTTATGAGCCTCCTATTGGATAATTACTGCATGGGCGATTATCTTTCAGCTGGCAACAAGTTATTTAACCCCAACCTGTGCAATGAGTTGTTTCTCATTTCTTAAACAACCATGTCGAAAGACACATCTCGTGGTCATGGAAAAGATGTTAGTCTGTTTGAGAAGGGTCAAATCATTGGCATGCATCAAGCAGAGAAAACATCTAAGCTGATTGCAGAAACTACTAAAATTGGGTTAACTGTCCAACGCATTATTAAAAACTGGAAGGATAGTGGGGACCCAATGTAGTTGAGGGAGAAATGTGGCGGGAAAAAAATCCTGAATGATCTTGATCGGTGATCACTTAAACATTTGGTGAAATCAAATCGAAGAAAAACAACAGTAGAACTCAGGGCTATGTTTAATAGTGAAAGTAAGAGCATTTCCACACGCACAATGCGAAGGGAACTCAAGGGATTGGGACTGAACAGCTGTGTAGCCAAAAGAAAACCATTAATCAGTGAGGCAAACCAGAAAAAAGGCTTCAATTTGCTAGGGAGCAGAAAGATTGGACTCTGGAGCAATGGAAGAAGGTCATGTGGTCTGATGAGTCAAGATTTACCCTGTTACAGAGTGATGGGCGCATCCGGGTAAGAAGAGAGGCAGATGAAGTGATGCACCCATCATGCCTAGTGCCTCCTGTACCAGCCTGTGGGGCAGTGCTATGATCTGGGGTTGCTGCAGTTGGTCAGGTCTAGGTTCAGCAACAGTATGTGCTCCAAGAAAAAGTTCAGCTGACTACCTTAACATACTGAGTGACCAGGTTATTCCATCAATGGTTTTTTTCTTCCCTGATGGCACGGGCATATTCCAAGATGACAATGCCAGGATTCATCGGACTGAGATTAGGACAGACTGGTTTAGGGAGCATAAGACATCATTTTCACACATGGATTGGCCACCACAGAGTCCAGACCTTAACCCTATTGAGAATCTTTGGGATGTGCTGGTGAAAGCTTTGCACAGCAGTCAGACTCTACCATCATCAATGCAAGATCTTGGTGAAAAATTAATGCAACACTGGATGGAATAAATCTTGTGACATTGCAGAAGCTTATCGAAACAATGCCACAGCGAATGCGTGCCGTAATCAAAGCTAAAGGCGGTGCAACCAAATATTAGAGTGTGTAACCTTATATTTTTTTTGGGACAGGCAGTGTATTACCCCATTTTATGTCCCTCTGTCAAGCACTACTAAACGGTGGGGAACTTCCCAGACAAGCTCTAGAAGCTCATATAGCAGTAATACCCAAGGAAGGCAAAGATTTCGAGCTATGTAGTAGCTACCGCCCCATTTCACTCCTGAATTGTGATATTAAATTATGGGCTAAAATACTAGCTAGACGATTACAAACTCTACTCCCCTCTTTAATCCATAAGGAACAAACGGGTTTCATCCCAGCAAGGGAAGGTAAAGACAATGCTAATAGAGTATTAAATGCTATACATTACGCCAAACTGTCTAAGTCTTCAATGGTCCTTCTCGGCACAGACGCCGAGAGGGCCTTTGACAGAATAGATTGGACATTGATGCTTAGATTCGGTCTTCCACCTCCTTTTCTTCAAGCTATTTTTTCTTTATATAAAACCCCTTCAGCAAAAGTCAAGGTCAATAATATATTGTCCCCAGCTTTTAACATAAATAACGGCACTCGACAGGGGTGTCCTCTTAAGCCCAGCCTCTTTGTAATGTGTATGGAGACACTGATACAAGCAATACGGCAACACCCCCACATTCAGGGGATTGCACTCTCCTTCCGGGGTCCACACAACAGCTGCATACTCGGATGACTTACTTATATTTATCACAAATCCGACTCAAGCTTTCCCTCATATATTGTCACTGTTTCAGGTATCTGGGCGGCTATCCAACTTTAAAATAAATCTTGGAAAATCTGAAGTACTCAATGTATCATTAGACAAGCAGGCGTCTGCTATCCCCTTTATGTGGCAAAACTCTTCTTAACTTACCTGGGCATGAAGGTACCTGACGATCTTTCCAAGATATATGACCTGAACTACCGTCCCTTACTTAATAAGGTATCGTCTGAACTGGCTTTAGACAAAATCCCTTTCTTATCGTGGATCGGGAGGAAACACTATCTTACCACTTATATACTCCCCAAATGTTTGTATTTGATGCAAGTAGCTCCAATATACCTACCAGCCTCCTTTTTTCAGAAAATCAGAAGATTGTTCTCTAGGTTTTTGTGGAGAGGGGCCCACCCTAGACTAAGTTACAGGCTTCTTTCTCTTCGGAGGCAGAGGGGAGGTATTGGTCTTCCAGACTTCAAAGTTTATTATACTGCTATTCGTATGCTATGGATATGAACAAATATTCGGGTAACTCCCTATCTGCCTTGCTGGAGAGAGATGGAATAACGGAAACATCTTTGCACTTATTATGGTCTGACTCACGAAAACATATACCGCAGGACATCACAAATATTCTTACCAAAGGCCTTATATTGGCCTGGCGTGGGATACGGAACCATACTGCAATAGCACCATTTCCCTCTCCTCTAACTCCAGCATGCTATCTTACTTTTGTGTCAGGGACATTATCACCTCCACCGCACAGCAGGGACATGTGGGACCAACTGCGTCAATGCCCAATCTCAGTCCTACTATATGAAGGGACGATCCCTTCGTTTACCTCACTCTCACAAAAATTTGCGGAAACCTCCCTACATTTTTTACATTTTTCCCATTTCAGTAAAACATGTCAAAGTTTTCTTGCCCTAGGGCAAGTCAATAGACCAACTAGAGACTTTGAGAAAGCACTGCTCTCTCCTAGGCCCCTCCCAAAAGCAATGTCCAAGATATATAAACAGATAATAATACCAAACGCATCGGAGACACCTGCATTTATATCAGAATGGGAGGAAGAATTACACGTCACCTTTACTGATACAGTAGTACAGCAAATCCTCAGCAAGTCACATGGTTTTTCTCGTTGCGTCCGCTTACAAGAGAACTCATATAAAACGACGTCCAGATGGTACAGAACTCCTGATTATTTTTATAGGAAGGGAGTGGTAGACAAAGCTGAGCGTTGGAGATGTAAATCAGACACAGGTATCATGTCACACATATGGTGGCCGTGTGAGAGGATTAGACCTTTCTGGGATGGAGTGGAGGAGGTTATTAATGAGATCTGCACTGATCCCATGAAATTAACGCAACATTTGGTATTGATGTGGCAAGACACTCCATCCTGCTAAAATGCTGATGGTTGAGCCCCATGCCCCCCTCCCGGAAAGAGTGGTTGAACAGGGTAGACCAGATGCGCAGGCTCGAAGAGCTTACTTCTTAGATTGAATGCAGACATGAACAATTCTTGCGTATCTGGTCTCCTTGGAAAACTTTCCGAAGTATGTGATCCAATCTGGGGATCTTTTCTTCTGAGAAAGGAACTTTGCCAATATATATACTGAGACTCATATCATAACTATACTTACCCTTATGTTTCGCACATGTCATGAATACTATTTTTTTATATATTGAGGATTGTCTCCTCAACCCTACTCCGCCATCCAGGGAGAGCCCTTCCTTTGATAAAGTTATTCTACTTGTTTGTTTACCAAAGGTTATAGATTTACCTATGACTCAGTACGCGCACCAGCGGAATTACTGTTCCACACTACCCCTATCTTCCAGATTGAAATTAAACTGAAAGATGGTAGTCCTGTCTTTCCACTACGGTCAGCAAGAAGAAAGGACAAGGTGTCACTCCAAAGGACTTTCAGTATCAGATGGAAGTGGGGTATTATTATTCTTTTATTAGATTTATCCGATATAACATGTTCATTTTGAGCCGCATGCGAGCTAGTATGTCTGATTCCTACAACATGTACTTTCTGCTGTTTCTGTTGTTGTTGCTGTTGTATTTAATAAAAAGAGATTTATGAAAAAGAAATATCTACCTGAGAAGAGTCCTGGTTATTCATAATCTCCTGCTCTCCCCACCCATCTGCTGATGATTGGGAAAAAGGGAGAAAACTAGATGGGCGAGGAGAGCAGGAATTCATGAATAACCATGACTCTTAGATTAGATTTGACTCTTTTCCAGGCCTCTGCTGCAATGATTATGATGCTGGTTCTCGGCAAACACTTACTTTTAGCTGATGTGTGACACACCGTTAGTATGGGCAACATAAAGTTGATGACAGGTTCCCTTTAACAAATTGTGTCAGAACTTGAATTACAGTATATACCAGCATATGCAAATGTGTCATTATCTCTGAAGGCGTCATCATCTCTATAAGGAATCCTGTGGATGTAACAAATTGCGGCATCACTTTGAACTCTATATCAGTATATTTATAATTTATGACTACTACACAATTGTGGTACCTACTGTGGCAAATTTTGTGCAGCTATACGGATGATAGTTATCAATATTATCAATTATTAATAACTATATAACGCCACCAACAGATCTACCACACATACAGCTCTCAGTTTAATATTGCAACCGTACGTTACACACTTTTTATATAATTTTATTTTTTTCTAGTTTATCATTATTTATTTTTAACTATGTTCTAGAACAGGTGTTATTTATGTATTTCTTGTGAAATTTACTTATAACACATACACCAACTGTGAATAATGTAAAAAAACATAAATTGCATGAGAGATAATTTTTCCTAATTCTTCCCCAAAAATAAATGTTAATCAGTAAGTCCCGATGTACCCCAATGAAACCACATCTTGTCCCGCAAAAATGAAGAACCCATACAGCTACATCAGTGGAAAGTTCTGACTGTTGGAATGCGACAACATAAACAATTGTTTTTGCATGAGACATGCTATTATAGTGTAAAATCAAATAAAACTACATTCGATATCGCCATAATCGTACTGCCGTGCAATAAAAGTAACAGGCTAATTTTTTAAAAAAAACATAGGACACCCCTGACTTCGAGGTGATGCCAGAGTCCTATATTTCCAGGGTATTGAACAAATCAGGAAGTCACCAATAGGTGGTGACTTGGACAATAGGCTCCTGAGCAAAGAGTTGGAATGGATCTTCCGCCTACAGACAGAGACCTAATGCAGTATTTATACCTGCTTCACTGAGTGATTCATGGACCCCCTTCCTGCCTTTACCTGATGGGTTTTACCATCTATGCACATGCCTCCCCCTGATTTTCTATATTTGTATGTGCATCATATCTAGATCTTATCGGTACCATGCAATTATGAGTATTGATACCTCCTTATTATCATAATAATCTGTTATGTCCCTCTATAATTTGCTTAGCTGGATATGTATTACATCCCAGATTTATGTTGGTGTCTGTACCTCTTTTTGACTACATTAATCAGATCTCTCCCTCTAGAACATCTCTTTTATGTTATCTTTACACCCAGCCTCTACTGTCCCTTGTTACGATTACATCATTAGGATGCTATGCGCATCTTTTCTCTTTTCCCCCCTGAATACTTTCATTATGTTATAAGCCGCTTGATGATCCCCTCTTTTACCTAAGACACTTTGTAATTAGGAGGTAGGTAGGACACCTAAGGCATGGTTCTCACCTGAGCGTTTTACAGCGCGTACGAACGCGCTGTAAAACGCCCTACGCCCGAAGAAGTACAGGAGCTTCTTTGGGGCGTATTGTCGCCCGAATTGTGGCAGTTTATCATTGGATGCCTCTGTGGTTAATCACGAAAACGCCCCAAAATACGCCACAAAAACGCCCGATAAAAACGCCTGTAGAAAGCGCTTATCGAATACGCTCAGGTGTGAACCCAGCCTAAGAGCCGGTGAGGCAGAGACGGTGTGGCATGCCGTACACGCCTCCTCTCTGGTGATTGGCCCCATTGGGGAGCGCCCTTGACTTATTTGCAGTGCTTTCCTACTTAAGGAGCTCCAACCGATGGGCATGTATGGCTACACTAGCACCGGAGACCTAGCTGGCTGCCATCCAGGCAGCCAACACTTTGCAGATTATGGAAAACTTTCTTTAGTCAGTGCAATTGTATCTTAGGGAACTATACACTAAAAATAGAAAAGATGGATTGCACACTAGTATCTGGTGTCGCAAGGATATGATTTAACTATACACTCAACTAGCTACCTGGCCCTGGCTTCTGATGAGACACCTGATACAAGCATGTCGAAACGCATTGAGCAGGATAGCTTCCCTTCCTGCCTTTTTTCTACCCGGTCTATGTGAGGACAAGAGCTGTTGAAGACGCTGTAGTCAGCGTAAATGCCTATGCACGCTACATGTAGCTTCTACAGTGCTACTTTTGACTACACAGTCTCCAATATATCGCCCTCCAGTTGTTTTGTTAGAGTTTGGCAGTAGTAACATTGAGTCTCATGTAAGGAGCACTACTATACTTGGGTTGTTTCTTTGGGGACTTATTACAGGCCAGTAGAGATCTACTCCTCAATATAATTTAACAGTGAGGCTATCAATAGTAATAATTAGCCCCATACGCCTGTCTCCGCCTTTTGCATACAGGGTGTTTTCACATGGTTTTAACATATCACCAATAAAAATAAAGATTTTTAGTTTCTTAACTGTGTAATACAGGCAGTGATACAATTTATCTTCAGAGATGGAAACCTACCGACCTATATCTCTTCCTGTTTTTAACATCCTAGTTATGTCACACAGTGAACATCGTAAATGTAAAGAACTAAAAACAATAGTGGAATAGTTTTTTTCCCATTGCTGCACAAAAAAAATTATGAAAGCTGATCGATAAGTTATATATCCACCAAAATGGTGTCCCTATAAAACTATAATTTGACATAAAAATAAAAGTTATCATCTTAAAAAAACTACATAAAAAACTTTAGAAAAATGTATAATTGTCCTTAAATTGAAAATAATCTAGATTTTTTGGGGGGGGGCAAAATAGCTCAGCCCTATGTGGTAGGTTCGCAAGAACTAGGAGACTATGACAGTTACTGCAAAATAAAGCCTGTATTACACAGGCCGATCAGCAAGCGATTGTCGGAAAGGGACCGCTGCTGTTACATGCATGAATCTTCTCCACAGCATGGGGTGGAGCCATCGCTAAGGCGAACGCTCGTTAGCAGTTATCGGCCAGCCTTAAAGGGGACCTGTTACCAGGATTTTGGCCATAGAGCTGGGGACATGGGCTGCTAGATGCTAAAATTCGCATAAAATGTATTTAAGGTCACCATAAGTATGTGATAAACTAAATAATATATATAAATATATTATTAAGAATAAGAGAAAACTAATTCAAAAGCAGTTCATAATAAAAACAAAAGATTATTTTTTTTTATAATAAATCAGAGGACTAGTTAACTAAGGCAAGGGGCATAAGTAAAGGCTCATGGGTCCTGGTGTAAGAGTTCTTGACCAGCATGCACTTTCTAAAATACTGGTGTCTTTTTATGTGGCACAAGGGTCTTCGGGCCCCCTCAGGTTCCTGGGCCCAGTAGCGACTGCTACCTCTGCACCCCCTATAGCAGGTATGACCAACCTGCGGTTCTCCAGCGTTGTAAAACTGCAACTCACACCATGCTCCTTAGCACTGACCTCCATAGGGGACTGTCCCCTTATCTGTGACCTCCACTGTTCCCTGCCCCTTGACAGAGACCTCCACAGCAGCCGTCCCTTTAACAGTCCCTTTACTCAATTATTAGGGGTACAGATAGGGCGATCTGTCACAAAGACCGGGATCATTGAACGGTGTGTTGTCTTCCTGGCGCTAGAGTTTGACACATGAGGAGGTAAGTTCTAGACTTGACAGCGGCGAATCAATGGATGTCGTATATCTTGACTTCTCCAAAGCATTTGACACTGTACCACATAAAAGGTTAGTATATAAAATGAGAATGTTTGGACTGGAAGAAAATGTCTGTATGCGGGTAAGTAACTGGCTCAATGATAGAAAACAGAGGGTGGTTATTAATGGTACATACTCAGATTTGGTCACTGTCACTAGTGGAGTACCTCAGGCGTCAGTATTGGGCCCTATTCTCTTCAATATATTTATTAATGATCTTGTAGAAGGCCTGCGCAGTAAAATATCAATTTTTGCAGATGACGCTAAACTGTGTAAAGTAATTGACATGGAAAAGGACGGGATACTGCTACAGAGGGATCTGGATAGATTGGAGGCTTGGGCAGATAAGTGGCAGATGAGGTTTAACACTGACAAATGTAAGGTTATGCACATGGGAAGGAATAATGCACCTCCACAGTGCCCGCCCCTTTAACAGCGACCTCCACATGGCCTGCCCCTTTAAAAGTTACCTTCACAGTGCCCGCCCCTTTAACAGTGACCTCCACAGTACCTGCCCCTTTAACAGTGACCTCCACAGTGCCCGCCCCTTTAACATTGACCACCCCTTTAACAGTGGCCTTTATATTTGCCACCACTTTAACAATGACCTCCACAGTGCCTGCCCCTTTAACAGTGACCTCCACAATGCCGGTCCCTTTAATAGTGCCCGCCCCTTTAACAGTGACCACCACAGTGCCCGCTCCTTTAACAGTGATCTCCACATAGCCCGCCCCTTTAACAGTGACCTCCACAGTACCTGCCTGTTTAACAGTGACTTCGACAGTGCCCGACCCTTTAACATTGACCACCCCTTTAACAGTGACCTTCACAGTGCCCGCCCTCTTAACAGTGACCTTCACAGGTCCTGCCCTTATAACAGTGACTTTGACAGTGCACGCCCCTTTAACAGTGACTTCTACAGTGCCCGCCCCTTTAACAGTGACCTCCGCAGTGCCTGCCCTTTTAACAGTGACCTCCACAGTGCCCGCCCCTTTAACAGTGAACTCCATAGCGCCCGTCCGTTTAATAGTGGCCGTTGGTGAAGATCGGTCCAGTCGTTTGGTCGGGCATAAAGAACACCCAGACAGAAACTCATTTTTATATATATAAGAGACTAGCAGAAGGACCCGGCTTCACACGGGTATATTTCATCTATTTCATTTAATGTTTCTGTGTGTCGTTCGAAGATATCGACAGTATTGCCCATAACGGTGACCTCTACAGCATCCCGCTCCACTGGCTGCTGAGCTGTGTATCTAAGGGTACTTTCACACCAGCGTTTTTCTTTTCCGGTATTGAGTTCCGTCCTAGTTTTATCCTAATGCATTTTGAATGGAGAGCATTCCGTTCAGGATGCATCAATTCAGTCCCTCTTACGCTTTTTGGCCGGTGAAAATACTACATCATGCTGCAGTTTTCTCTCAGCGTCTGCTGAGCTGTATATCTAATATCCTATACTTTGTGATACTGTCTTTTGAGCTGTGTATCTAATCCTATCCTGTGTGATACTGCCTGCTGAGCTGTGTATCTAATCCTATCATGTGTGATACTGTCTGCTGAGCTGTGTATCTAATTTTATCTTGTGTGATACTGTCTGCTGAGCTGTGTATCTAATCCTATCCTGTGTGATACTGTCTGCTGAGCTGTGTATCTAATATCCTATTCTGTGTGATACTGCCTGCTGAGCTGTGTATCTAATCCTGTCATGTGTGATACTTTCTGCTGAGCTGTGTATCTAATTCCATTCTATGTGATATTGTCTGCTGAGCTGTGTATTAATCCTATCCTGTGTGATATTGTCTGCTGAGCTATGTATCTAATCCTACCATGTGTGATACTGTCTGCTGAGCTGTGTATCTCAGTGGCGGATTATAATTGGGGCGTTTGGGTCGGTAGCCCCGGGCCCGGCATCGCTGGGGGGCCCAACGACCCAAATGCCCACAAACTACGGCGGGGCACGGGAGCGCATAGTTCCCTGCCCCGCCGTCGATCACCACCATAGGCTTCAGGCCTAGCAGGCCTGAAGCCTATGCGGTAGTAAAATCCCGGTTCAGGCGGGCGTGATGACGTCATCGCGCCGTGCCTGTGCCCGGACGCAGCACACTGACGTGTGTGCGCACGCCTGCACCATCTACGAGTGAGCGCCGGCTGGGACACAGGTAAGTATTAGCTTTTATTTTTTTATTTTTTTGTGTGCCAACTGCCGACTTTGGGGGACATTACTGAAGTAACAGGGGGGGGGGGGGGGAAACTACTACGTGGGGCAAATTACTAGTATGGGGGAAATTAATACTGTGGGGGTAGTGTGGGAGACAATTAATACTGTAGGGGCAAATTACTACCATGGGGGGAATTAATACTGTGAGGGCAGTGTGCAGAAATTAATACTGTGGGGGCAGTGTGGGCGGCTATTTACTTAATGGATGGCAGTGTGGGGGCAAATTATCTAATGGGGGGCAGTGTGGGGGGTTATTACTTGATGGGGCAGTGTGGGGGGCAAATTACTTAATGATGGGGCAGTGTGGGGGCAAATCACTTAATGGATGGCAGTGTGGGAGCAAATAACTTAATGGATTGCAGTGTGGGGGGCAAATTACTTAATGGATGTCAGTGTGGTGGCGAATTACTTAATGGATGGCAGTGTCAGGTAAAATGATCTAATGGGGGGCAGTGTGTGGGGTTATTACTTGATGGGGGCAGTGTGGGCAGCAAATTACTTTGTGGGTGAAATTACTACATGGGAGGCTGTGTGGGGGAAATTACTGTATGGAGCAGTGTGGGGGAACTTACTATATGGGGGAAATTACTATATGGGGAAGTGTGGGGGAAATTACTATTTAGGGGCAGTGTGGAAGAAATTATTATATGGGGGCAGCGTGGGGGAAATTACTATTTGGGGTAGTGTTGGGGAAATTACTATTTGAGGGCAGTGTGGTGGAAATTACTATTTGAGGGCAGTGTGGGGGAAATTACTATTTGGGGGCAGTGTGGGGGAAATTACTATTTGGGGGCAGTGTGGGGGAAATTACTATTTGGGGGCAGTGTGGGGGAAATTACTATTTGGGGGCAGTGTGGGGGAAATTACTATTTGGGGGCAGTGTGGGGGAAATTACTATTTGGGGGCAGTGTGGGGGAAATTACTATTTGGGGGCAGTGTGGGGGAAATTGCTATTTGGGGGCAGTGTGGGGGAAATTGCTATTTGGGGGCAGTGTGGGGGAAATTACTATTTGGGGGCAGTGTGGGGGAAATTACTATTTGGGGGCAGTGTGGGGGAAATTACTATTTGGGGGCAGTGTGGGGGAAATTACTATTTGGGGGCAGTGTGGGGGAAATTATTATATGGGGCAGTGTGGGGGAAATTATTATATGGGGCAGTGTGGGGGAAATTATTATATGGGGCAGTGTGGGGGAAATTATTATATGGGGCAGTGTGGGGGAAATTATTGTATGGGGCAGTGTGGGGGAAATTATTATATGGGGCAGTGTGGGGGAAATTATTATATGGGGCAGTGTGGGGGAAATTATTATATGGGGCAGTGTGGGGGAAATTATTATATGGGGCAGTGTGGGGGAAATTATTATATGGGGCAGTGTGGGGGAAATTATTATATGGGGGCAGTGTGTGGGGGAAATTATTATATGGGGGCAGTGTGTGGGGGAAATTATTATATGGGGGCAGTGTGGGGGAAATTACTATATGGGAGGCAGTGTGGAAGAAATTACTGTATGGAGCAGTGTGGGGGAATTTACTATATGGGGCAGAGTGGGAGAAATTACTATATGGGGCAGTGTGGGGGAAATTATTATATGGGGCAGTGTGGGGGAAATTATTATATGGGGCAGTGTGGGGGAAATTATTATATGGGGCAGTGTGGGGGAAATTATTATATGGGGCAGTGTGGGGGAAATTATTATATGGGGCAGTGTGGGGGAAATTATTATATGGGGCAGTGTGGGGGAAATTATTATATGGGGCAGTGTGGGGGAAATTATTATATGGGAGGCAGTGTGGGGGAAATTATTATATGGGAGGCAGTGTGGGGGAAATTATTATATGGGAGGCAGTGTGGGGGAAATTACTGTATGGAGCAGTGGGGGAATTTACTATATGGGGGCAGAGTGGGAGAAATTACTATTTGGGGGGCAGTGTGGGGGAAATTACTATATGGGGCAGAGAGGGGGACATTACTATATGGGGGCAGTGTGGGGGAAATTATTATATGGGCCAGTGTGGGGAAATTACTATATGGGGCAGAGAGGGGGACATTACTATATGGGGGCAGTGTGGGGGAAATTACTATATGGGGCAGAGAGGGGGAAATTACTATATGGGGGCAGTGTGGGGGAATTACTGTGTGGGGGCAGTGTGGGGGAAATTACTATATGGGGGTAGTGTGGGGGCCTTTCTATTAGGGGACATTATTTTTGGGGACACTATACAGGTATTATTTACCTGGAACACAATATAGGGTGTTATTATTACTGGGGGCACTCTAGGGGACATTATAATTGCTGTAGACACTATAGGGACCTTTGGGGTAATTTATCAAACTGGTGTAAAGTATAACTGGGTTAGTTACCCATAGCAGCCAATCAGATTCCAGCTTTAATTTTTCACAGCTCCTTTGGAAAATTAAAGGTGGAATCTGATTGGTTGCTGTGGGCACCTACACCAGTTTGATAAATGACCCCAATTATGAGAACTCTAACGTGTCTGTGTAACAAACTCTGTAGAGACGAGATGCGGCTGAAAGAATTTGTCATGGCGGTCTGGGTCAAACGGAGGAGAAGATGAAAGAGAAGGTCTACATGACAGGAGATGTCACTGGATGTAACAGGTATGTGGTGCTGTATTCCCCTATATGTAGAGCTGGTTCACTACTGTGACCTGCGTCTCATCTTCTCCTCCAAGTCTTTTTTTTATCATAATCATATGTATTTTAAATTTGCCAACTAAAATTTGTATTTGTCACCTGCAGTCCTATGTAACAGCCTAGATAACAGTGATTACTTTCTGTGTACAGATAATGTAGTAGATGTTCCATGCAGTCCTATGTAACACCCCACATAACACAATAGTTCACTGTGTTATGTGGGGTGTTACATAGGACTGCAGGTAACATCTATGACATCTGTACACAGAGAGTTATGAGATGGTGGGGGTCTGACTCCTGGCACCCCCACCAATCCGCTGTTTGAGGAGACCGTGATGTCCCAGTGAGCGCCGCAGCCTCTTTGCTCCTTACCAAGCACAACGCTGTCCATTTAATAGCCCTGCGCTCGGTATTACAGCTCAGCCGCAATCACTCAGATGAGACAGAGCTGCACCTAGACCATGTGAACGATGTCATATTGCCTAGGAAGAGACGTTGGCGCTTATGAAGCACCGCAGCCTCTGCATATAGGAAAAAAAACTAAAACTAAAATGGAGGGGGGGGGGCGAATTGGGTAGACAGCCCCGGGCCTATCATGCACTTAATCCGCCCCTGGTCTATCTAATTCCATCCTGTGTGATTCTGTCTGCTGAACTATGTATCTAATATCCTGTGTGATACTGTCTTTTTAGCTGTGTATTTAATCCTTTCATGTTTGATACTGTCTAATGTGTATCTAAGTCTATTGTGTGATACTGTCTGCTGAGCTGTGCATGTCGTCGTGTAGCTCTAGCCTAAAGCTGATTTATAGCAGTGAAGAAAAATGTCTGGGTTGTTATGGAAACCGGGAGTAAAACTGTGTATGTGAAGACTAAGGGCCTGCAAGCTTCTATTGGCTGATAAGGGACATGTGACCGTGTGCATGGCAGTTGGGGGCCTTGTATTGGCTAATGCAGGTCATGTTTTGGGAATATCTCAGGAACGGTATGTCCTAGAGGGCTGAGACCCAATCTAAAACCTTTCCGGACACCTGATGTACCTGTGTGCCAAATTTGGTGAAGATCGATTCAGTCGTTTGGTTGTGCATAAAGAACGTCCAGACAGACAGACGTCCAGACAGAGAGAAAATCATTTTTAAATATTTAGATACTATCAGAAGGACCCGGCTTCACACGGGTATATTTCATCTATTTCATTTAATGTTTCTGTGTGTCATTAAAAGATATCGACAATATCCCCTATAACAGCAACCCGCCCCCTTAACAGTGAACTCCACAGCCCCCCATCCCTTTAACAGTGAGTTTCACAGCACCCTACTTCCTTGACAGTGACCTCCTCAGGGGCCCGCCCCCTTAACAGTGACCTCTACAGCACCCTGTCCCTTAACACTGACCTCTATAGGGGACTGTTAGGGGGTGAATATGTCATTAGTTTGTCTGTATGTGTATCTGTATGTCTTTCTTATATGCTTTCACTTTCTTGCTGGCCAGCAAACCTATCTCTTTGTCCACTATTATTTCTGCAGACAGACTTAGGCATTGTTCACACTAACATCCAGCAGTATCAACTTGCCTGCACTACAAACTGTGCGCAGGGCCGGTTCTAGGTGAAATGGGGCCCTGGGGCGAAAAACAATAAGGCCCCCCCCCATGACACTTGCTGACTTTAACGTCCCGTATTGACTTTGGAGATTTAATTTGTAGACGTTCATACAAAAGAAACGGTATATTGTGTGGCACAGTGTAGGCTATATGTGTATAACAAACATATTTCACTTACAATTACTTGGCTTGGCCCTTGGGGATCTCGGACGCCACTTCCACACTTTGGCCGGGGGCTCGGTGGAGCTGATGTTGTGTTTTATCCTAATGAGAAATATTTCATAATAAGGATTTGGAGAAGGGGCAGAGGGATAGCAGAGCAGGGAGAGGCTGGTGCTGCTACTAGGGAGTCATCCCATGGGGGAGTAATAAAGCCCACCATAATGCCCCCCGAGTAGAAATAATTCTACTTATAATGTGACAGTGCAAAAAATACCCTCTTGTTATGCCCCCAGTTGAGCTAATGTTCCAAATAGTGCCCCCATAATGTGCCAGTATAAAATACCCCTATATAGTGCCCCCATAGTGCTCCTCTCCCTCCTAGTGCCCCCCATAATGTACCAGTATAAAATGCCCCATATATAGTGCCCCTGTAGATGCCCTCAGTGTCCCCCATAATTTGTAAGTATAAAATACCCCTTCTTAGTGCCCCTGTAAATGACCCCATACTACTCCTCTCCCACCTTCCCCAAAGTACCCACCATAATGTGTCACAGTATAAAATGCTACTGTACAGAGCCCCCCATATAAAATACTCCTTCTTTGTGCCCCTATAGTGCCCACCAATAATGTGCCAGTAAAATGTTTCCCCATAGATGTCCCCAAATGTGCCAGTAAAATTTACCCCCATAGATGCCCACCAATCATGTGCCAGTAATAAGAGCCCCCCACCATCTTGTGCCAGTAACAAGAGCCCCCCATCATCTTGTGCCAGTAACAAGAGCCCCCCCATATCATGTGCCAGTAGCCAGAGCCCCCGATATCATGTGCCAGTAGCCAGAGGCCCCCCCATATCATGTGCCAGTAGCCAGAGGCCTACCATCATATGCCAGTAGCCAGAGCCCCCCCCATATCATGTGCCAGTAGCCAGAGCCCCCCATATCATGTGCCAGTAGCCAGAGCCCCCCCATATCATGTGCCAGTAGCCAGAGCCCCGCCATATCATGTGTCAGTAGCCAGAGCCCCCCCATATCATGTGCCATTAGCCAGAGCCCCCCCATTATCATGTGCCAGTAGCCAGAGCCCCCCAATATCATGTGCCAGTAGCCAGAGCCCCCCCATATCATGTGCCAGTAGCCAGAGCCCCCCATATCATGTGCCAGTAGCCAGAGCCCTCCCATATCATGTGCCAGTAGCCAGAGGCCCCCCATCATGTGCCAGTAGCCAGAGCCCTCCATCATGTGCCAGTAGCCAGAGCCTCCCCCATATCATGTGCCAGTAGCCAGAGCCCCCCCCCATTATGTGTCAGTAGCCAGAGGCCCCCCCATCATTTGCCAGTAGCCAGAGCCCCCCATCATGTGTCAGTAGCCAGAGGCCCCCCATCATGTTACAGTAGCCAGAGCCCCCCCCCTCATATCATTAGCCGCCAGTATTGTACAAAAAAAAAACCACACACACAAAAATAAAAACACTTATACTTACCTCCATGTCAGCGATGCGATGCAGGCCTTTTCCGGCCTGTGTCCTGCGCTGTATGGCTCAGGCGGCGCGATGACGTCATCACACCGCCTGCGCTGGCCTCTGGTAGGTTGCCAGTCTAGTGCCGGCAGTATCAGAGGAACGGAAGGGACACACCTCTCCCCTGCTCCTCTGCACAGGCATCTGTATCACTGTCCTGAGGACGGCGATACAGATGACTATGGAGATGAGCGCTTCCACAATGGAGGCGCTCATCTCCCTGTGTGACTGTCCTGCCGCCGCTGCCCCCACTTGCCGCCACGGGGGACGGGGCCCACTTAAATATATTTAGTTGCGGGCCGACGGGGGCCCCTAAGGACTTGGGGGCCCGGGGGCAATTGCCCCCCTTGTCTTAATGACGCGCTGGCCCTGAGATGCATGCAGCTGATTAACCTAGGTGAGGCAGAGCTGCAGTTAAAGTGTTTTTGTTTTAGTATAACTGTTATTTTACGACATGTATATTAACCACCTCCGGACTGCCTAACGCAGATGTGCGGTCCGGAGGTGGCAGCGCTGCGCAGAGTCACGCATATACGCGTCATCTCGCGAGACGCGAGATGACGCGAATATGCGCCCGCGCATGCGCAGTTCGCGCCGGCATTTCGTTCAGGACTATTTCGTCAGCAACCTGCCAGCCGTGATCATTGGCTGGCAGGTTGCTGATTTTTAAAAAATCCAATCAGAGAGCCGAATAACAGATCATATTTGTAAATATGATCTGTTATATGGCTGGCTGCTCCTCTGCTGGTTCTTTTCGTCGGTTGGATCCAGCAGAGGAGCAGGCTTCACAGTGAGTACACCAACACTACACACTTAGCCCCAGATCACCCCCATGAACCCCAATTAACCCTTTGATCACCCCTGTCAATCACAAGTGAAAAGAAAAAAGTGATCAGTGCAAACTGTCACTTTTTTTTTTCACTGGTATTGACCGTTAGGTTTCAGTATAGTTTAGGCCCCTTGGTTAGGTAGTTTAGGGATCGGTTAGCGCCCAGCCCACCGCACCGCAGTCCGTTATTCGCTGATTAGCGTATCGCTAATCAGCATTTGTACTTTTATAGTATCTGGAAGTGATCAAAACTGATCACGGTCAGATCTATAATTGTACTAGTGTCACTTTAGTTCTCCCTCCACCCAAAACGCAGTTTTTGCCCGATCAGGCCTGATCGCTCGCCCACACGTGCGTTCGCCCACACCCGCCCCACCGCAGTGACAAAAAACAAATTTTTTTTTGATCGCTGCACATTCAATTTACACGCACTGCGGCGATAAAAAAATCAGTTTTGATATTTTTTATCAACCGCAGCGGCCTCCGGTACTTCGCTAGCCTCCCCTTTGTAAGACAGGCTTGCTTTTTTTTCTTAGGTAGTCTCAGGGAATACCCCTAAATTTAGTTGCCCACATGTCAAACAGGGGGTATTCCTCTGAAGAGGCCTACAGGCTTCTGACCCAGTCGGATGAGGAGTGGGAACCCTCATCTGATGAATCCAGCGGGTCAGAATACGAACCTGTAGAAAGCAGTGGCTCTCTGACCCAAAGTTCGGACGAGGAGGCTGAGGTCCCTGATACCACCAGGCGTACCCGGCCCCGTGTCGCTAGACCGCAGGTTGCGCAGGATCCGCTTCAAGAGCAGCAGAGTGGGGCTGGTGCTGTCGGATTACGTGGTGAGGCATACACCAGCAGCTCAGCCCTTCCTGGACCTAGTACCAGCACTGCCGTACAACCTGGTGAAGTAGCGAGCACCAGAAGGGCAGTTGAAGCTGGTACGGTGGCACGTGCAGTAGTGACCCCGTCGCAGCCACCGCAAAGACGTGCCCGTAGAGCCCCTAGAATCCCAGAGGTGCTGGCAAACCCTGATTGGCAGTCCCCAACTTCAGCCGCACCTGTAGTTTTCCCTTTCACCGCCCAGTCTGGAGTTCGGGTTGAGACAGCTCAGATCGGTTCGGCCCTGGGATTTTTTGAGCTGTTCTTGACTGCGGAGCTTTTAGACTTAGTTGTGGCAGAAACAAATCGGTATGCCACACAATTTATAACCGCTAACCCGGGAAGCTATTATGCCCAGCCTTTCCGGTGGAAACCAGTCCAAGTTTCCGAAATTAAAACTTTTCTGGGCCTCCTCCTCAACATGGGCCTGACAAAAAAGCATGAATTGCGGTCATATTGGTCCACGAACCCGATTCATCACATGCCCATGTTCTCTGCTGCTATGTCCAGGACACGATTTGAGGTCATCCTGCGTTTCCTGCACTTTAGTGACAACACCGCCTCCCGTCCCAGGGGCCACCCTGCTTTTGACCGGCTCCACAAAATTCGGCCCCTCATAGACCATTTCAACCTGAAATTTGCAGATATTTATACCCCAGAGCAAAACATCTGCATAGACGAGTCCCTAATACATTTTACCGGGCGCCTTGGCTTCAAACAATACATCCCAAGCAAGCGCGCCCGGTATGGGGTCAAATTGTATAAGCTCTGTGAAAGGGCCACAGGCTATACCCACAAATTTCGTGTCTATGAGGGAAAAGATCAGACCCTGGAGCCGGTCGGTTGCCCTAACTACCTGGGGAGCAGTGGGAAGACAGTTTGGGACTTGGTGTCACCCTTATTCGGCAAGGGGTACCATCTTTATGTGGACAATTTTTACACAAGTGTGGCCCTCTTTAGGCATTTGTTTCTAGAACGGATTGGCGCCTGTGGTACCGCGCGAACTAGTCGCGCGGGCTTCCCCCAACGGCTCGTTAGCACCCGTCTTGCAAGGGGGCAGAGGGCCGCACTGTGTAACGAAGAACTGCTCGCGGTGAAATGGAGAGACAAGCGTGACGTTTACATGCTCTCCTCCATTCACGCAGACACGACAATACAAATTGAGCGAGCAACCCGTGTCATTGAAAAGCCCCTCTCAGTCCACGACTATAACCTCCACATGGGAGGGGTGGACTTCAATGACCAGATGTTGTCTCCGTATTTAGTTTCCCGCAGAACCAGACGCTGGTATAAGAAGGTGTCTGTATATTTAATTCAATTGGCTCTGTACAATAGTTTTGTTCTCTACAGTAAGGCTGGGAGAACTGGATCCTTCCTCAAATTTCAGGAAGAGATCATCGAGAACCTCCTGTATCCAGGAGGTTCCGTGGCCCCATCCACCAGTGTAGTTAGCCGTCTACACGAGCGACATTTCCCCAATGTCGTTCCTGGTACCTCAACCCAACCGTCACCCCGAAAAATATGTCGTGTCTGTAGCAGGAGTGGAATAAGGCGTGACACCCGCTATTTCTGTCCTGACTGTCCTGACCACCCTGCCCTATGCTTTGGAGAGTGTTTCCGGAAGTACCACTCACAGGTACACTATTAGCATAGGGATCATCTCACCAGGATAGGCACACAGGGCTATTAGGGCCCATTCACTCACTGCTGCTGCAAACGTCTCCTTTCACATGGGACAAAGTGCATAACGCACTTCGCCACATCTTTGGGCGATTTGCGCTTTGCACATTGACCCATGGGGAAGGAGAGGTTTGTTCTACAAAGGTAAAAAAACAAAAAAAAAAAAAACACCAGTAAGCAAACACGTTAATGTTCAGTTCAAAAAGTTTAAGTTACATGTTCTGTTGCAAAGTTAATAAAATTATTGCGTTGCGGCCTGGTTTTTTCTTTTTTTTTTTTGTCTTTTTACCTTCCAGGTGGACCAACCGATCGACCAGCTGCAGCACCGATGTGCATTCTGACAGAAGCATTGCGCTGCTGTCAGATTACACGCAAGTCGGTGTATGCGGCGCTGCAAGACGGGATTTTCTCCTCTGCAGTAACAGATATGTTTGCCGAGGCATACGAGCTGAGGAGGAGGCGGCGTTCCTATGCTTTGGCAAACACTTTGTATATATATATATAAAAAAATAAATCCCGGCAATGATTTATTCATCCACATCGATTGATGCGAATGGAGAAATCTGGTTTGCCAGGGCATACGAGCTAAGTGGGTATGGATGTAGGGCGGAGCTCCTATGTCCTGGCAGACGCCTTTCCCCTCCATTTTTTTTTTTGGCAGAGATTTTTTCATCCACATTGATCAATGAGAATGAAGAAATCTGTGCCGTTCATTTTTTTCTTTCAGCCCAGAGGCTGAACGGAAAAAAAAATCTCATTACCTGTATGCTCAATATAAGGAGAATAGCAGAAACTCCTAATGCTGGCCATACATGTAATGATTGCGGAGACCCTCAAATGCCAGGGCAGTACAAACACCCCACAACTGACCCCATTTTGGAAAGAAGACACCCCAAGGTATTTGCTGAGGGGCATATTGAGTCCATGAAAGATTGAAATTTTTGTCCTAAGTTAGCGGAAAGTGAGACTTTGTGAGAAAAAAACAAAAAAAAAAAACAATTTCCGCAAACTTTTGCGAAAAAAAAAAAAATTCTATGAACTTGCCAGGCCCCTCATTGGATACCTTGGGGTGTCTTCTTTCCAAAGTGGGGTCACATGTGGGGTATTTATACTGCCCTGGCTTTTTAGGGGCCCTAAAGCGTGAGAAGAAGTCTGGGATCCAAATGTCTAAAAATGCCCTCCTAAAAGGAATTTGGGCCCCTTTGCGCATCTAGGCTGCAAAAAAGTGTGACACATCTGGTATCGCCGTACTCAGGAGAAGTTGGGGAATGTGTTTTGGGGTGTCATTTTACATATACCCATGCTGGGTGAGATAAATATCTTAGTCAAATGCCAACTTTGTATAAAAAAATGGGAAAAGTTGTCTTTTGCCAAGATATTTCTCTCACCCAGCATGGGTATATGTAAAATGACACCCCAAAACACATTCCCCAACTTCTCCTGAGTACGGCAATACCAGATGTGTGACACTTTTTTGCAGCCAAGGTGGGCAAAGGGGCACATATTCCAAAGTGCACCTTTCGGATTTTGCAGGCCATTTTTTTACACATTTTGATTGCAAAGTTCTTCTCACACATATGGGCCCCTAAATTGCCAGGGCAGTATAACTACCCCACAAGTGACCCCATTTTGAAAAGAAGACACCCCAAGGTATTCCGTGAGGGGCATGGCGAGTTCCTAGAATTTTTTATTTTTTGTCGCAAGTTAGTGGAATATGAGACTTTGTAAGGAAAAAAGAGAAAAAAAAAAAAATCATCATTTTCCGCTAACTTGTGACAAAAAATAAAAAGTCCTATGAACTCACTATGCCCATCAGCGAATACCTTAGGGTGTCTACTTTCCGAAATGGGGTCATTTGTGGGGTTTTTCTACTGTCTGGGCATTGTAGAACCTCAGGAAACATGACAGGTGCTCAGAAAGTCAGAGCTGTTTCAAAAAGCGGAAATTCACATTTTTGTACCATAGTTTGTAAACGCTATAACTTTTACCCAAACCATTTTTTTTTTTGCCCAAACATTTTTTTTTTATCAAAGACATGTAGAACAATAAATTTGGCGAAAAATGTATATATGGATGTCGTTTTTTTTGCAAAATTTTACAGCTGAAAGTGAAAAATGTCATTTTTTTGCAAAAAAATCGTTGCATTTTGATTAATAACAAAAAAAGTAAAAATGTCAGCAGCAATAAAATACCACCAAATGAAAGCTCCATTAGTGAGAAGAAAAGGAGGTAAAATTCATTTGGGTGGTAAGTTGCATGACCGAGCGATAAACGATGAAAGTAGTGTAGTGCTGAAGTGTAAAAAGTGGCCTGGTCATGAAGGGGGTTTCAGCTAGCGGGGCTGAAGTGGTTAAAGGGCTTCTGTCACCCCACTAAACGCATATATCTTTTTTTGTCTACTTAGAATCCCTATCCTGCCATATTGCCATACATTATGTTATTAATAATTTTCGTTCAGTAGATTTAGCCAAAAACTTACTTTTATGATGTGCTAATTACCTTTCTACCAGCAAGTAGGGCGTCTACTTGCTGGTAGCAGCCGCAGAAAATCGCGCGCCTGTGTTGATTCGGCGCAGACGCTCTGAGAAAAGGGCATAAAGAACGTCCAGACAGAAGCTAATTTTTCTAATATACTACCGGAAGGACCCGGCTTCGCACGGGTATATTTCATCTATTTAATTTTATTTTTGTGTGTGTCGTTAAAAGATATCTACAGTATCCCCCATAACAGTGATCTCTACAGCACTCCGCCCCTTTAACAGTGAACTCCACAGTTCCACACCCCTTAACACTGACCCCTCCACAGTGCCCCGCCACTTTAAAATGGGATCTCCACAGCAGGCCATCCCCTTAACTTTGAACTTCCTAGCAGCCGGCCCCTTTAACAGTGAGTTTCGCAGCACCCTAGTCCCTTGACAGTGACCTCTTCAGTGCCCGCCCCTTTAACAGTGACCTCCACAATGCCCTGCACCTGTAATGCTAGGGCTACACGACACGTCGTGCGACATTTTGTCTCAACAATTTGTATAATAATAGGCTATGGTGTCGCACTGTGACATGCTGCGACTGCGCAAAAAATCCATCCAAGATGGATGCATGTAGCAGCGTAGTTGTGCCCTATGGGTCGTGTGACTTATTGTCGTCGTGTAGCCCTAGCCTAAAGCTGACCTACAGCAGTGAACAAAAATGGCTGGGTTATTATGGAAACCTGGAATTAAACTGTGTGTATGGCAGTTGGGATTTGAAGAGAAAGACTTGCAGGCTTGTATTGGCTAATGCAGGTCATTTTTGGGGAATATCTAAGGAACGGTACGTCCTTTCCCGGACATCTGATGTACCTGTGTGCCAAATTTGGTGAAGATCGGTCCAGTCGTTTGGTCGCGCATAAAGAACAGACAGACGTCCAGACAGACAGAAACTCATTTTGATATATATATAAGAGATTACAGATCTTTTGGCAGTCATTGACAGACTAACTCCGGTATACATGCCTAGCTCTAATAAACTAGCAAATAAAAAAAATATGACAATTACACTTTTAATAAAAGCCTTCAAACGCGTTTCGAAATCACCCTAGATTTCTTCTTTAGTAGTAATTAAAGACAAAATCTAGCGCGATTTCGAAACGCTTTTTTATTTATCAGCCACCCTAAAGGAACACCCATCAGTTCAACTGTATGAGGCTAGATGTGCTGGATGTGAAACCCTATGCATAAGGCTTCGCTGAGAAGGCTGGTAATACAGTGCACTTTCTGTGTTGAAGCACGGCGTCCCGATCCTGTCGTTGTGCGCGCAGCGGCTTCACATAGTGAAACTAGTGGCGAGCGCTGGCTGGCTCTAAGAGTATAGTGCGCTACCGAACAGAGGTTGCTCGACCTAGCATTTATCCACCTCATCTCCAAATGATGCTACCACAATACAATTCCAGTATTTTTTAGGATTTTGTGACTAGGCTCCAGACTTCCAAATTACCACAATGGGAAACAGTTCTGCAACCAAGAATAAAACACAACTGTCAGTATAGAATTTATACATTGGCCTAGGTGGAAACCTTGTGTATTATCACACCTGTAACATGGTTGACTTGTGTCTTCTTGAAGGTTGTAAAGGTGACATTGGAACATCTATCCCTCGTGAAGACGAAAAAATCCAAAAGTCTACGTTGAACTGCATGAATGTGGATCCACAATCGCATCCATGACACGTCAAGGGAAGTAAAATGGCAAAAATCCCGCTATTTGTAGGGATGTTGCCATCAATAAAACTGGGTTCTTTCATGTAACGTCTTGCTGACCTCAGTGTTTCCCAGCAGGTTACAGATATGTCAGAATCTTATGTCTATAGGCCTTGCATTTCTGAATGCTATTTGCAGTCCGCAGCACGGGCATGGCCACCATACAGTCTTGTGAATGAGCCCTCAGGCAAAGACATAATGAGAAATGAGAGGACTTCAGCTGTGAGGTACTGTGGGCGGTTTAGGGGGCATTTTGGTGGTGGCAGGTTCCCTTTAAGATGAAAGATCTTCTGTTCCATGGCTATTAGATTAGTACATGGCATAGGGTGGGCTCATAGAGGCTTGTAGAGGACAGTGTGGGGGGGCTCATAGAGGATTCAGACGGGCTCATAGAGGATTCAGACGGGCTCATAGAGGACTCAGGGGGGCCCGCGGGGCTCATAGAGGCTCAGGGGGCCTCATAGAGGCTCATAAAGGACTCAGGGGGGCTCACAGAGGACTCGGGGAGGGGGGGTTCGTAGAGGACCGTGTGCTTTCCTCCTACTCCTCACCCTCACATTAGGGGTTGGATAACCCCCCTTTTACTACTTGCTGCTGATGCTGAGTGTGCAAATAGGGGTGTGGCATGGGAGGAGCCAGGACAGGAGGTGGGATGGGCCAGGGGTAGGTAGTGGGCGGGGTTAAGGGGCCCAATTCAGATTCTTGCTATGGGGCCCAGTGATTTCTATGTACGCCCCTGCCAGGAGATTTATATATGCTCCTTCTCCAAGACGATCTCAGCGTACTAAGGCATACTAAGGCGACGACTACATATCCCAGACGGGCAGAAAGAAACCCTCTCACCAGTTCAAGCTAATCCCGTATCCAAGATGGAAGGTACCCAGTCTGAGGTGGGTGACCCTATAATTCCTGAGGAGGGTGCTGTAAGCTGGGAATGGGACTGCTCCTTCTGCATGTGCAACTAATCCAAAAAGTATGGAGGAACTCCTTGTATGGTTGGTTCACCGCCAAGAGTTAAGTGACCAGCGTAGAGAAGAGCAGCAAAGACATTATCGTGAACAGGAGCGATCCAGAAAAAGAAGAGGAGCAACGTAAAGGTGAATTGTGACGACAAGAAGCTGAAAAAGCAAGGAGAGATGAACAGTTCAGAACAGCCATGCAGCGCAATATGCCTAATGTTACCACTTTAGGGCTGGGTTCACACCTGAGCGTGTTCGATAAGCGCTTTCTACAGGCGTTTTTATCGGACGTTTTTGAGGCGTATTTTGGGGCGTTTTTGTATTTTGGAAACGCGCGTTTGTGTGATTAACCACAGAGGCATCCAATTAAAAACTGCAACAATACGCCCCAAAGAAGCTCCTGTACTTTTTGGGGCATAGGGCGTTTTACAGCGCGTTCGTACGCGCTGTAAAACGCTCAGGTGAGAACCATGCCCATAGGGAAACATTGTTTTTTGCCTGTTGAGCGTTTTACAGCGCGTAGGAACGCGCTGTAAAACGCTCAGGTGTGAACCCAGCCTAAAGCTTACCAGTTAACAGAGACTAATGATATAGAGTCATATCTGAAAGTGTTTGAAGAGTGGCCGAAGTGAATAAATGGCCTGAGGAACAATGCGTACTTCATTTAGCACCATTTCTCACTAGCAAAGCTCAACAGGCTTATAGCCAAATGAGAACTGAGGATGCTGAAAACTATAAAAAAGTCAAAACTGCAATCCTAAGACTCTATACTGTACATGTAGAGTCATTTCGCCAGAGGTTCCGGACCTACAGATACCAGGATAAGGAAGGACCTAGAGAAACATTTAACCAGATGTCTGAATTGTGCTCTAAGTGGTTTTCTCCAGAGGGCAAGACTGTTCAGCAGGTCCTGGAAAAGATTATCCTTGAACAATTCTTGGAAGTTCTTCCTGCACCAATGAAAATTTGGGTAAAGGAACATCAGCCTAAGGGCTCATTCACACGAACGTGTGCTGCCCATTGCCGTATTGCGGATCCGCAATACACGGGCAACGTTCCGTGTGCATTCCGCATCACGAATGCGGACCCATTCACTTCAATGGGTCCGCAAATCCGGAGATGCGGAACGGAACACTGCGGAGTGCTTCCTGAGGTTCCGTCCCATGCCTCCGCCCCGCAAAAAGATAGAACTTGCTCTATCTTTTTGTGGAACGGACGGATAGAGGACCCATTCAAGTGAAAGGGTCCGCCATCCCCATGTGGCTGGGCCACGGTCGGTGCCAGTGTATTTCGGACCAAAATTTGCGGTCCAGGGCACGGGCTTCACACGGTCATGTGAACAAGCCCTAATTGTGGTGAGCAAGCTGTGACACTGTCTGAAAATTACTTGCTTGCAAGAAAATAAATGGTTCAGAAGCTAAGTGTGGTAAGACCTGTTTCTTTTACTGCTCCTACTGGTAATCAAAGACCTGAGACTATAAAATATAAAAGTCATTATAAAGAACAGACTTGCTTTGTCTGCTGTAAAACTGGTCATCTTGCCAAAGACTGTGCCAGTTCTGCTGGTAAAAAATCAAAGGCATCAGCAGCAAATTGTGTTGGTTAAAGACTATTTGCAACCTGTGACTGAGCACCCAAACTGTGAATGCCCTGATTGATACTGGGAGCCGGCAGTCTCTGATTAGATCAGACTTGGTGGACTCTGCCAATATAACAGGTCATTTACTCTTGATATGTGTGCATGGGGACAAAAAGGTGTATCCTAAAACGGTGATACCTATGTAGGTAGCTATATCTGTAAAGAATAAATCAAGGCAACTGGACTTACTGTAGATTTCTTGAAAACGTTTCACTCGTTCTTCCAACGAGCTTTCTCAATTCAGAATTGAGAAAGCTCGTTGGAAGAACGAGTGAAACGTTTTCAAGAAATCTACAGTAAGTCCAGTTGCCTTGATTTATTCTTTACAGATATACCATGACCTGGATAAATGAGAACCTGCACAGACATATGTAAGTAGCTGACACACAAATGTCATTAGAAATGGGAATAGTGCTTAAAGGGACACTGACAGGGCCAATAAGCATATTGAGGTCTATATATGGCACTACAGGTCTTATAATGGGTATTACAATCATATAAGTATCCCCCCTGTCCACATTATACATACAGTAAACTTTAAGTTTTATAACCTGCTCCAACGGTCTTCAATCTGCCCAAGGGGCGGCGTTTCACCTCTCTTGCGCCCAGCCAGCCTCCCCCAACTGCCGCTTTGAAGCGCCGCCCAGCTCATGAATATTCAGTTTGCTGGGCGGCTTCTGCGGTCCCCGCTCTGAAGCGCTTCGCTTAACAGTGCCCGGCGCATGCGCCGGATCTTGTGAAGTCCGGTACAGTAAGCGCCGCCCAGCTCATCAATATTCACTTCGCTGGGCGGCGATAGTCGGAACAAAGATTTAGGGCTCCGCAAATTGCAGATCTGCAAAAAACGGATGCCGTCCGTGTGCCTTCCGCAATTTACAGAACAGGAGGCCCATTATAGAAATGCCTATTCTCATCCGCAAAACGGACAAGAATAGGACATGCCTCATAATTTTTGCGGGGCCACGGAACGGAGCAACGGATGCGGACAGCACACAGAGTGCTGTCCGCATCTTTTGCGGACCCATTGAAATTAATGGTTCCATAGACGGAATCAAAATACGTCCCGTAAAAACGTTTGTGAACGAGCCCTTAGTCTTTTACTGCAGAAACATAAAGTTACGTTTGTTTCCACACCTGGTCACACTCATTTAGCCGAACACGTGATTGACACTAGTGACGCAAAACCTGTATGACAAAAACCCTACAGGGCACCTGAAAACTTAAACCAGTAATAGGAGTGGAGGTCCAAAATATGCTAAAGCTAGGTGTCATTGAGCCATCTTGTAGTCCCTGGGGTCTCCTATTGTGATTGTACCAAAGAAGAATGGGGACATGAGATTCTGTATTGATTTTAGAAAGCTTAAAGGGATTCTGTCATGAGATTTTACCCCTATAACCTAAACATATGCTCATGTCCGGACTAATAAGAAGGATCCTAAGCTGGCCTTATTAAACCTCACTGTGGCTCTATTTGCCCCAAAAACTGTTTTTTATAACCTGTCAATCACTTACTTAAGGTGCCCAAGGGGAGGTCCGTTAATACAGGGTGCCCGGCCGCACCCCTCGCCATCCGGTGGCGCCGCCTTCCTTGTCTTCATCGCCGCCCATACTTCCCGGAGCGGAAGTGCGCGACTTCTGCTTTCGGATTGCGCAGACTGCGCATTTGACCACGGCATCTGAAAGGGAAAATGTATGCGATCAGCCTTATGGCTGATCGCATACATGTGCCACGGGTCTCTACTATTTAAAATAGTACCAACCCGGCGCTTATGGGTTACGTTATACATGCAAAGCCTATTCAGTTATAATATTAATGCATTATATTGTAGATATTGCAATGGACATGTCCAGGCCTGTTCGGATGCACTCAGGCTGATGTTAGCAGTAAGTCTATAAGCCAAGCTGGACAGATTTTGATAAAGTGATCTGTTATAGTGCTATCAGTTTTGAAACCTAAGATGGATAAACGCTGTTAACGATCCAGACAATTTCTGCTACATATGTGGCAAATACACTACTTATGATCAGCGCAAGAATCTGACAAAGCGAGTGCGTCTTGCAGCTAGCGATGCATTTGTGCTCGTGGTGCAGAACTTTCTTGGGAACAGGGGAGCTGCAAACTGCTGAATTAGTAGACAACATGCTTACAGCATATGAACAACTTGGCTTTATTTTGGCTAAACACCATGAAAGGTTTCAATGCTCGTCTGACGAGATGGTACTTGAGTTTACAGCCTTACCGATTCTCAGTACAGGAAGCTAGCATAAGAATGCTGACCTTCTATCTTGGTTTGGTAACCAAGTCCAAGAAAACAATTTTGTGGAAGGACAAGCTTTTACTTGATCTGGGGGGTATGTTAGGGGATGAATGTCATTAGTTTGTCTGTATGTGCATCTGTATGTCTTTCTTGTATGCTTTCACTTTCTTGCTGGCCACTTTCTTGCTGGGGGGGGCACTGAGCTGCTATAAGCACTTCCATCAATAACACTGCTGTCTTTTTACTCACGCAGTACCCCTCTGGTGAGTCACATGAGGCCAGTGTTCTATAAAAAAAAAAAAAAATAAATACCCTGTGAAAAGTCCATACCCCACATGACTTCCGGTGAAGCGATCAGCTGGAGAAGGAGGTGTGCGCCTCAGCGCAAGCGTACTATTGGCCAGGGATCGCTCGCACAGCGAACCACCATCCGAACTCCCTACCCCTCAGTGCACACGCGTGGACTCATATGGCTGATAGTGCTGGGAGCAGGGAGAGACCAACCTGATCGAAACCAGCCAGCAATGCATCTATGCTGTGTCCACGCGTGCGCAGTGTGAGGGTAAGGAAATTTCAGAAGATAAACAACCATCAGATCTAGTGTTCGTGAGTCCACGCGTGCGCACTGAGGGGTAGGGAGTTCGGATGGTGGTTTGCTGTGCGAGCGATCCCTGGCCGATAGTGCGCTTGCGCACACGTAGTAGTGCGCTTGCACTGAGGCGCACACCCTCTTCTCCAGCTGATCGCTTCACCGGAAGTGACGAGGGTATAGCATTCTGATAAGATATAGTATTCTGACAGAACACCGGCTGCTGCAGAGCTTCAGACACGCCACCTCTACACAAGACATACTGACTGAGGAGAGAGACCGCAGAGCTGGAGCAGAAGTGTGAACACAGTCTGTGAGTCTGCACTGTGACTGTCTCTTCTCTGTGGGACAGGAGGATGGGCAGGCTGAACTGTTCAAGTTGCTGCTGGATGCTGTAGTAGACCAGCAGCTTCATGCTATTTGGTTTTACTGCCTCATTAAGCAGTTTGCCTCCATGACACCTGCCCCCGTCCCCCATATTCTGTCCTATCTCATCCTCATGGATCCCCTTCTGTCTCCTTTCCTCTCATGTATCCAGAGCTCCTGTTCCACCCTCCCATTGCTGCCCTGCACAGACCTCCTGCCACTACTTCTTGTATAAATCCCCCTCAGAGCCCTTTTCACCTACTTGCTGTCTCCACTCCTCCTGTCCATCCAGGGCCCCGGGTCCCTGTCTCACTCCTCTGCCTCTCTTGGTGGCGTCTGAACAGCATTTACCATAAGGACCTTCTAACATCACAGGGTCATGTGACTGTGCCCCTCACCCTGTACTGTGCCCCCCTTAGATCCTGTATTGTGCCCTCTTACCACACCCTGTACAGTGCCCCTAGTCATTCCCTGTATTGTGCCCCCTTTTATCCGGTCACTGTATGGCGGTGTTATCCAGTCACTGTATGGCGGTGGTATCCAATAACTATATAGCCATAACTGTATCCCTTTCCCTACCCACGCCATCCTTTTTTAGACCTGACATGAGTGGGGAAAAGTTGCAGATTGCGGTGCTAAGGATCTTTGCACCACAATCTGTGTCAGAAATATGCCTAACATAGACATATTTCTATTTAATAAATGCTAAACTTTGCTGTGGGGCCCAGTCAGTTCTGGCTACATTACTGCACAGCTCCTTCTCTCCTCCAGGCCCAGCGGTGACGTCATGACGTGTGTCTCACTGCTGCAACGGGCCAGAGGAGATAAGGAGCGCAGGGAGATGAGCTGCGGTTAGTGAATGACAGGACCGCCGGCTCCCCTGTGCTCGAGCAATGATAGGTATGTGAGGGGGCCACTACACTGTGAGGGCCCCTTACACAGTATAATGACCCCCAGTGACCACCATACAGTATAATGACACCCAGTGCCCCCTCCATACAGTATCACCCCCAGTGTGGGGGGTCATTATTCCGAATAGAGAGCCACTGTGGGGTCAATATAGTGTGTGTGTGGGGGGGGGGGGCATTGGGGGGGTAATTATACTGTGTGAAGGTCCACTAGTGGTCATTATACTGTATAGGGGTCAGTGGGGGGTCATTATACCGTGTGAAAGCAACAGGGGGGGACATATAAATATTTTAAAAAAATGCTTCAAGGGGGCCCACTGGGATTTATCGCCCAAGTGCCCACATGAACCTGGAGCCGGCCCTGGTGCTAGGGAACCATCTTCAGTTCAGAGTGTTAGCTGGTCACTAGGGGAGCTACTTGCTACCAAGGTAGTTGCAAATACCCATGAAGATAATTTATTTTGCCTTGTTTTTGCTCAAAATAAAAATGAGCTTTGTTTTTGCCAAAAACTGAGTTTAGACTGTTTTAACGGCATATGCACCCACATCTGAACAGGGACCGTCCCCTTATCTGTGACCTCCACTGTTCCCTGCCCTTTTAACAGTGACCTCCATAGTACCCCATTCCCTTAACAGAGCATTCCACAGTACCCTGCTGACCTCACAGTACCCCGCTCTCTTGACAGTGACCTCACAGTACCCTGCTGACCTCACAGTACCCCGCTCTCTTGACAGTGACCTCACAGTACCCTGCTGACCTCACAGTACCCTGCTGACCTCACAGTACCCCGCTCTCTTGACAGTGACCTCACAGTACCCTGCTGACCTCACAGTACCCTGCTGACCTCACAGTACCCCGCTCTCTTGACAGTGACCTCACAGTACCCTGCTGACCTCACAGTACCCTGCTGACCTCACAGTACCCCGCTCTCTTGACAGTGACCTCACAGTACCCTGCTGACCTCACAGTACCCTGCTGACCTCACAGTACCCCGCTCTCTTGACAGTGACCTCACAGTACCCTGCTGACTTAACAGTGACCTCCACAGCACCTGCCCTATTAATAGTGGCCCCTGCCCCCTTAACAGTGACCTCCGCAGCTCCTTTAAGGCTAGGGCCACACGGCGACATGTGTCGCGCAACATTTTGTCGCCCCAATGTTGAGCAACAATTTTTATAATGATAAGCTATGGTGTCGCACTGCGACATACTGCGACACGACAGTCGTAAAGAATCCATCCAAGATAGATTTTTCTGTGACTGTGTCACAGTCGCAGCGCAACACCATAGACTATCATCATAAAAATTGTCATGCAACATCAATGTCGCAGTGTAGTTGTGCCCTATGTGTCGTGAGACTTATTGTCGCGCTACACATGTCGTCGTGTAGCCCTAGCCTAAAGCTGACCTACAGCAGTGAAGAAAAATGGCTGGGTTGTTATGGAAACCTGGAGTAAAACTGTTTGTATGTGGAGACTAAGAGCCTGTGAGCTTCTATTGGCTTATAAGGGACATGTGACCGTGTGCATGGCAGTTGCAGGCTTGTATTGGCTAATGCAGGTAATTTTTGGGGAATATCTCAGGAATGGTAAGTCCTAGAGAGCTAAAACCTTCCCGGACACCGATGTACCTGTGTGCTACATTTGGTGAAGATCGATCCACTCATTTGGTCGCGCATAAAGAACAGACAGATAGAAACTCATTTTTATAATATACTACCGGAAGGACCCGGCTTCGCACGGGTATATTTCATCTATTTCATTTATTGTTTGTGTGTGTCGTTAAAAGATATCGACAGTATCCCCCATAACAGTGACCTCTACAGCACCCCGCCCCTTTAACAGTGAACTCCACAGTTCCACACTGCTTAATACTAACCCCCCCCCCCCCCCACAGTGCCCCACCACTTTAATGAGACCTCCACAGCAGCCCATCCCCTAACTTTGACCTTCATAGCCGCCCGCCCCTTTAACAGTGAGTTTCACAGCACCCTACTCCCTTGACAGTGACCTCCACAGTACCCTGCTGCCTTAACAGTGACCTCCAGAGCAGTTGCCCCTTTAATAGTGGCCCTTGCCCCAATAACATTAACCTCCACAGCGCCCTACCCCTTTAACTTTAACATCCACAGTGCCTGCCTCTTTAACAGTGACCTCCACAGCGCCCTGCCCGTTTAATGTTGTGCGACATTTTGTCTCAACAATTTGTATAATGATAGGCTATGGTGTCGCAATGCGACATGCGACATACTGCGACACGACAGTCGCAAAAAATCCATCCAAGATGGATGCATGTAGCAGCGTAGTTGTGCCCTTTGTGTCGTGCGACTTATTGTCATCCTGTAACCCTAGCCCAGTGATGGGCAAACTGCGGCTCTCCAGCTGCTGTAAAACTACAAATCCCATCATGCCCTGTTGTAGACTAATAGCTGTAGGCAGACTGGGCATACTGGGAGTTGTAGTTTTACAACAGCTGGAGAGCTGCAGTTTGCCCATTCCTGCCCCAGCCTAAAGCTGACCTACAGCAGTGAACAAAAATGGCTGTGTTGTTATGGAAACCTGGAGTAAAACTGTGTGTATGTGGAGACTAAGGACCTGCGAGCTTCTATTGGGTGATAAGGGACACGTGACCGTGTGTATGGCAGTTGGGATATGAAGAGAAAGACTTGCAGGCTTGTATTGACTAATGCAGGTCAATTTTTGGGAATATCTCAGGAACGGTACATCCTAGAAAGCTGAGACCCGGTCTAACACCTTTCCGGACACCTGATGTACCTAAGTGCTAAATTTGGTGAAGATCGGTCCAGTCGTTTGGTCGCGCATAAAGAACAGACAGACAGAAACTCATTTTTATATATATAAGAGATTACAGATCTTTTGGCAATCATTGACAGACTAACTCCGGTATACATGCCTAGCTCCAATAAACTAGCAAATAAAAAAAATATGACAATTACACTTTAATAAAAGCCTTCAAACGCGTTTCGAAATCACCCTAGATTTCTTCTTTAGTAGTAATTAAAGACAAAATCTAGCGTGATTTCGAAACGCTTTTAGAGGCTTATATTTATCAGCCACCCTAAAGGAACACCCATCAGTTCAACTGTATGAGGCCACATGCGCTGGATGTGAAACCCTATGCATAAGGCTTCGCTGAGAAGGCTGGTAATACAGTGCACTTTCTGTGTTGAAGCATGGCGTCCCGATCCTGTCGTTGTGCGCGCAGCGGCTCCACAAAGTGAAACTAGTGGCGAGCGCTGGCTGGATATAAGAGTATAGTGCGCTACCGAACAGAGGTTGCTCGACCTAGCATTTATCCACCTCATCTCCAAATCATACTACCACAATACAATTCCAGTATTTTAGGATTTGGTGACTAGGCTCCAGACTTCCAAATTACCACAATGGGAAACAGTTCTGCAACCAAGAATAAAACACAACTGTCAGTATAGAATTTATACATTGGCCTAGGTGGAAACCTTGTGTATTATCACACCTGTAACATGGTTGACATTGTGTCTTCTTGATAGGTTGTAAAGGTGACATTGGAACATCTATCCCTCGTGAAGACGAAAAAATCCAAAAGTCCACGTTGAACTGCATGAATGTGGATCCACAATCGCATCCATGACACGTCAAGGGAAGTAAAATGGCAAAAGAAATCGATATTTGTAGGGATGTTGCCATCAATAAAACTGGTTTCTTTCATGTAACGTCTTGCTGACCTCAGTGTTTCCCAGCAGGTTACAGAGATGTCAGAATCTCATGTCTATAGGTCATATAACAGTCTCCTAGTGTGGGTAACGGTGGTCAGGCAGGTAGGGTTTCCTCTTTCATAGAAGTAAAAATGCCCTCCGGTTCTTGGGGTAGGTAGCTTTCATCCTGACAACCATTGAAAGGTTGCTCCCAGTTTTTAAAGTCATGGCATATCCTAACAATGACCATCACTTTCTGAACACTGGGAGTCCAAGTGCAGGGGACCACTCATGATTTGGAGAATTAGTCTAGGGCTACACGGCGACACCTGTCACGGCTAGGATCACCTGAGTAGTGGTGATCCCATAGGGATGAATGGGATCGCCACAACAGTCGCAAGAATTCCAGCCGTGTTACATTTCTTGCCATAATTCATTTCTATGGGATCACTGCTACTCAGAGATCCTGGCCACGACAGATGTCACCCTATCCTAAAGGGAAGATCTTTGGATCTGGTTTAGGGCCTTACTACACTGCCCGATATTCGGGCAGGAGAAAAGTGTTAGTGCGGCCAGGGCCTTGCATTGCTGAATGCTATTTGCAGTCCGCAGCACGGCCACCATACAGTCTTGTGAATGAGCCCTCAGGCAAAGGCATAATGAGAAATGAGAGGACTTCAGCTGTGAGGTACTGTGGGCGGTTTAGGGGGCATTTTGGTGGTGGCAGGTTCCTTTTAAGATGAAAGATCTTTTGTTCCGTGGCTATTAGATTAGTAAATGGCATAGGATGTGGTTAAACTTCTGATTATTAGAGATATTCTGCCCGAATAGAATCAGTCTGATTAACCCCTTAACATCCAAGCCTGTTTGTCACCTAACGACCAAGCAATTTTTTGATTTTTCCCTCCAAAAAGCTACGTAAAGGCTGGACATGGTGTATTTTCAATGCCACATAAAGTTTATTGATTAGCATTTTTTGTGGCAATGCAAAAAAAAAAAAAAAAACATTTCTACGATTGTATTTTCTGCCATCTAAAATGCAGTAAAAATAACATCTCAACTTTATTCTTGAATATAGGGCACCATAAATGCTATATGCCCCAACTGTAATCTGACATGTTGTAATCTGGTTACATGGGACCTACTACCTGACAGCCACGACAGAAGTGCTGTGGTCGTCAGGCAATGAATACATAGCAACCAAATGGTTTCAAGAGACTCGGCGCTCAGCTAATCTTATCTGGCTATTCCCCGTAATCTTCAGCTATTTTTCTAAAAATAAATAAACGAGTTCATTCCAGTGCTGGTGCATGGGAAAGTCCTTCCGTCATCTGTGCCGCATTCTCAAGATAGCCATGGGAAAAGGTCAGTACATGCAAATGTTTATATACCCATCGTACATTCAAGGCCGGCCATGTTAATGGTTTGATTTCTGGCACCGTTGTGTAAACAGCACAGTAAGCCACTTACTAATTACATATACTACAGCACCAGCCCCTTGTTTATTATGGTCCACTCCACCATCCTTCACGGTGCTTTGGCATAGAGCGTTAGGCACACAACTGTATGTACTTTTGCAGTCCACAAAAAATACAGATGACCTCCGTGTGCATTTTGTATTTTACGGAACAGAACAGCTGGCCCTTCATAGAACAGTGCTATCCTTGTCCATAATGCAGACAATAATAGGACATTGTTATATTTTTTTTACGGAATGCACACGGAGTACCCTCCATTTTTTTTTTGCGGACCCATTGAAATGAATGGCTCCGTATACGGTCCCACAAAAAAACGGAACGGACACGGAATGAAAATACATTTGTGTGCAAGAGGCCTTATTAAGTGGAGGTCACTGATTGACGGGTCTGTTTACTTGTCCCTCAGCAGACCAGGTTCGGACTGGAGCAGCCTGTAATAACCAAGGGGGTGGCACTGTTTAACAGGCGGACACTAGGGATGCTGCTGTAATGAATACGGCAGTAAATGGCTTGTTGTGCTGTTTAAAGGACATTTGTGAAAGTTGCGGCTACACAGCGAGGTGTCGCACGACAAGAAGTCATATGACCGATAGCATTGTGCTGTTGCGCAACTATTTTAGACCTGTGATTTGAACATTACCAAATTGCAGGCAAAATCACATGCGATTTAGGCTACTTTCACACTCGCATTTTGTGCGGATCCGTCATGGACTGATCCGTTGAGATACTACAACCATCTGCATCTGTTCAGAACGGATCCGTTTGTATTATCTTTAACATAGCCAAGACGGATCCGTCTTGAACACTACTGAAATCAATGGAGGACGGATCCGTTTTCTATTGTGCCAGATTGTGTCAGAGAAAACGGATCCGTCCCCATTGACTTACATTGTGTGTCAGGATGGATGGGTTTGGCTCAGTTTCATCAGACGGACACCTAAAACGCTGCAAGCAACGTTTTGGTGTCAGTCTCCAAAGCAAAACTGATGCATTCTGAGCGGATCCTTTTCCATTCAGAATGCATTAGAAGAAAACTGATCCGTTTTGGACCGCGTGCGAGAGCCCTGAACGGATCTCACAAACTGGAAGCCAAAACGCCAGTGTGAAAGTAGCCTTACATTGTGGTCTGTGATGGCAAAGTCATTTGTGACCAAAAATCCAACAATGCAATGTCACAGTCTTCATGTCATGTGACACAGCATGTAGATCCAGCCTTAAAGGGCATCTGTCAGCAGTTTTGTACCTATGACACTGGCTGACCTGTTACATGTGCACTTGGCAGCTGAAGGGCGTCTGTGTTGGTCCCATGTACATATGTGCCCGCATTGCTGAGATAAATGATGTTATAATATATGAAAATGAGCCTCTAGGAGCAACGGGGGCGTTACCATTACTCCTAGAGGCTCTGCTCTCTCTCTACTTTGACAGGTCTCAGATTAATGTTTACACTGTTTGGCCCTGTCAGTGAAGAGGAGCAGCAGTTGCAGAGAGCAGAGTCTTTAGGTGTAATGGCAATGCCCCCGTTGCTCTTAGAGGCTCATTTGCATATATTAAACATCAGCAATGCAGGCACATATGAACATGGGACCAACACAGATGCCTTCAGCGCACACGGAAAAGCTCAGCCAGTTTCATAGGTCAGTCTGCTGACAGATGCCCTTTAAAGAGGATGACCCATTACAGGCTAGGGAATATTTGTCTGATTGGCAGGGGTCCAACCACTGGCATCCCATTGGATCATAAGAACAGGGGTCTATGTCCCCCGCTCGAATGTAGTGGCAGACAGGCACGCGTGTCCACTGCTCCATTCATCTCCTTGGTACCACTGGAGCTAGAGCATAAGCGTTCGGCTATGTCTATGTGGTAGCAGCATGCATATGTGTGTGTCCGCTACTCCACTTCCACGTTCCCCAGGAACGCTACTCCACTTCCACGTTCCCCAGGAACGCTACTCCACTTCCACGTTCCCCAGGAACGCTACTCCACTTCCACGTTCCTGCTGACCATGAAAACAGGGCCCAGTGTTCCCCCCATTAGACAAGCAAGTGTGCTGATGCTTGCTTATTTATTGAATATACCATCAAAGCCCAATAGGTCGGGCTCTTTATACAGCTGTGGATCCTGCCTGGTGGAACACAGGTTCAGGGGGCACCCCCATTTTCATGATAGGTGGAGGTCCCCTCTATCATACATTTATGGCATATTCACTGCCTGTGCCATCAATGTCCCACAAACAGATGTAAGAATAAAACCACGTTACCAGTGCCTTACCACAAATGGGCATACAGGAGGTAAGTCCCAACCGTCCGTAGGAGAGGCCTGTTGTAATATAACGCCAGTTATGTCCAGATACCGGATGTTTAACCCCATAGATGCTGCAATCAGAAGTTACCACAGCATCCATGAATAGGGCTCTCATGGGGGAAGTGTAATGTCTATCTATTAATTACCCACTCTTTCAGGCTGTAGGTTTTCTGTATGTAATAAATCAAATATCAGACACATGTAACATAATGACACCGAGCATCCTCGTCAGTTTTTATTTCACGTGACTCATTAAAAATATATAGATTTTACAGCAAAGCAGGGGAATCTTTCATATCATTGTTTAGTCTCCCTGGCAATACTTACAGGTTCTCTAGTCTGTAGGACTATAGGAGAAATATTAAACAGGGGCTACTGCAGGGTGTTCGTAAGAAAGTGTATCCAAACATAGGACATAAAGCAAAACCCCTTATCAGATGGGTTGACCTTTGATTAAGGCCTCATGAACACGTGTACGTTATTTAGGTCCGGAAACTACGCTTCCACAAAATACGGACACCATCTGTGTGCAATACAATTTTTTCTTGCTCCCATTACTACAAATGACTATTTTGTCCACAATACAGATAATAGGATGCGTTCTTTAAATTTGGGGAACAGATACACAGAAGGCATGTTTGTACTGTAAAAAAAAATTTTATTATTTTTTTGCATACCCGTAGTCATAATCCACACAAACTACAGTCAGGGGCATGGGCACACGAACACGTGTTCATTTTGTTTGTGGACCATATGCGGAACCACTCATTTCAGTGGGTCAGCAAAAAACGGAAGTTACTCTGTGTGGATTCCCTTTCTGTATGTCCGTTCCGCAAAAGAATAGAAAATGCTCTATTATTGTCCGCATTATAGACAAGGATAGTACTGTCCTGGTAGGGGCCAGCTGTTCCGTTCCACAATATATGGAATGCACATGGACATCATCCTTATTTTCTTTTTTTTATCCTAAAACCTGAATAAAATGCTTCCATTAATACATCCGTTTCATCCGGATCCGGTTGTATTAAATAGAAACTGAACAAACCAAATCCGGCCTTAAAATCATTAACAGTCAATGGTCACCAGAGACTTAGGGCTCCTGCACATGACTATGTATTTTACGGTCTGTAAAAGAAATACAGATGACAACATCTGTAGAAAATGGTCTAAAGGTAAGACCGCTCAGAGGCAGCAGCGGGTCTGCCGAAGTTATGAAGATGCCCACCGCCACCATCTAAAACTCTGGTCTTAATAAATGTGCCCCATAGTTAATACAGTTGAAAAAAATACATAAAAGTTAACCCAAGGGATAGAGGCAGTGATGGCTAACCTCCAGCAGTGAAACTACGACTCCCAGCATGCTCCATTCATTTATATTTGGTTCTGAGAACAGCTATGCAAGTGTGCATCTTGGGAGTTGTAGTTTTACACCAGCTGGAGTGCCGGAGGTTAGACATCACAGGGATAGAGGTGGGGATGTGAATTTTAATAAAGGTGAGTAAGACACAGACTTCTACACATTTTCTTAAGCATTAATGTAATTTACGTTAAGAATTCATCTAACCTTTATTTTTTTTTAAACTGAGCAGGTCCTGAGGTAGACTACTCCACAGACTCGCCGTTCTTACAGTAAAGAAGCCTGAACACCTGTGAAGACTTTCCTCTCCAGACAGAAGCAGTGGTCTTTGTTTTTGAGGGATTTAACATGGAAGAGCTTTTCACCGTATTTTATTGTCCATTCTCAGGACTAAATAAATGTAATAATTTAATCCATTCAATAAATGTAATTATTTAATCTTTCTTCATAACCAAGACCCTCCATGCCCCTTATCAGTTTAGTCACTCTCCTTTGTACTGTTTCCAGCTCCAGAGCATCCTTTCTATGGACTGGTGACCAGAACTAAACTGCATATTCCAGGAGGCCGCTCCAAAGCTTTGTAAAGTAGTAATATTACATCCCTGCTCCACGAGTCCATGCCTTGTTTAATACAGGACAATATCCTGGTGGCCTTAGAAGCAGACGATTGACATTTTTATGGCTGCCTAGTCCAAGTCTCCTTCGTGCAGTGCTCCAGACAAAAAAAAAATGACCAGGAGCCATTGGCTCCTAAACTAAAAAATTTAGGAGCCAAATTACATTTTTTAGTCGCCAAATTTAAAATGCATATAATAAAAAAAAAAAAAAGGACTTTGAGAAGATGAGACACAGGTCACAGTAGTGAGCCAGCACTACATATAGGAGAAAACCACATAGCTCTCACATCCAGGGACATCTTCTAGGGGACAAGGTGACAAAAAATGGCGAATTGCGTGGTTTAGAGTTTTTTCTGTTACGGCCTTCACCGAGCGGAAATATTTTTTTATATTTTAATAGCTCACACTTTTTGGGACGTGGCAATATGTAATATGTTTATTCTTTATTGTTTGTAAATTTTATATGTAAAACTGGGAAGGGGGCCATTTAAACTTTTAGTATTTTTTTTGTTTTTTTAACTTTGTATTTAATAACCATTTCTACCCTTAGGGACTAGAACCTGGATCTTTTCATCCCTTATGCTATTATTCACCCTGATAGAGATGGGACCCTGTGGCCACCATAATACAATGGGTGGGGGGTGGGGGGGAGGCACGGGACTTGTGGCCAGTGATAATGGGGGGTGATGAGGCTTTGGGAGGGCGCACTGCATCAGCAATTAATGTAATTAAAGAGGACCTTTCGTGGGTCCAAAGAATATGAACTTAGTAGTAGGCTGCATAGAGCGGCGCCCAGGGATCTAAGTGCACTTACTATTAGTCCTGGGCGCCGCTCAGTTCACCCGCTGTGGCCCCTGGTATTTTCAACATTCAGAGCAAGGAGGAGGAGACGCCAGTGTCTGTCCTTCCCCCTGACAGCAGCGCTGTCCAATCACAGCGCAGAGCTCAGAGCCAGGGAGTTTTTTTTTCTCCCTGGCTCTGAGCTCTGCGCTGTGATTGGTCAGCGCTGCTGTCATGGAGACAGAGAGACACTGGCGTCTCCTCCTCCTTGCTCTGAATGTTGAAAATACCGGGGGCCACAGCGGGCGAACGAAGCGGCGCCCAGGACTAATAGTAAGTGCACTTAGATCCCTGGGCGCCGCTCTATGCAGCCTGCTACTAAGTTCATATTCTTTGGACCCATGAAAGGTCCTCTTTAACTCCTTTATACAATTGTCTGCAGCGGTATCACAGACCCGGCACCCAGCCTCAATAACAGGGCATGCGATGTGTGGCACCTGAGGGGTTAATTACCACAGATCGCATGCCCTGTTATTGAGGCCGGGTGCCGGGTCCGTGATACCGCTGCCTATACTTATGTTTTACATTCATTGGTGGCGCAGTGGTGACAGCTCCTCCCCTCCTCCTCCCTGCTATCTCCCCATTGGTGGTAGTGGCGGCCGCGTCACAGTGGAGAGGGAGGGACTCCTTCCTTCTCCACTGACTGTGCTACTGAAGAGAACTTGGGCTGCGCAGGATCGCGGCAGTACAGTCGCAAATGGCGACAAGACTAAAAAAAAAGTCTTGTCGCCATCTGCAAATTTTAAGGCGCATTGGCGACCGTTTTGGTCGCCATCTGGAGCCCTGTAGTGACCACCATATAGGCAGATTGGTGGTTACTAAGGTGTTAAGCCGTTTGCTGGTACTTACTTAGGGCTCATGCACACCACCGTTGTTTGTCTGCATTTTTGCAGATCGGATGCGGACCCATTCACTTCAATGGGGCCACAAGAGATCCGTATGTCCGTTCTGTGGCATCAGCAAAAAGAAAGAACATGTCCTATTCTTGTCCACATTACAGACAAGGAAAGGACAGTCCTACTATGGGCTCGACGTTTCATTCTGCAAAATGCGCAATGCACGCGGCTGATATCAGTGTTTGCAGATATGCAATTTGCAGACCGCAAACCAGGCAACAGCCGTGTGCATGAGCCCTAATATTGTTTTGGAAGTTGTCCAACACCTATCCATAGATTGTGCCTGGTGCTACTCCTCAGCTCGACTTGAGTGAATATTACACACAACCTGTGGACAGGCATGATGTTGGTTTTAGAAGAAGGCAGTCAATTTCTGATTGCTGGTTAACTCTATGGTATACTGAATCCCGCCCAGGAATCTACATATCTGTGCACTCAGATATATATATCTATATTATACACACACACACACACACACACACACACACACAGGTGAAACAAAAATAAAGAATATCATGCAAAGTTCATTTATTTCAGTAATGCAACTTAAAAGATGAACCTAACACATGAGATAGACTCATTACATGCAAAGCGAGATATTTCAAGCCTTTATTGATTATGGCTTACAGCTTATGAAACCCCAAAGTCACAATCTCAGGTGCCCTTTGCTCAGGGGGTATGGATTAATTAACTGACTAGAGTGCGACACTTTGAGCCTAGAATACTGAAGCTTTTCACAAAATTTTAATTTTGAATTGCATTAATGCAATTCCTTTTAAGTTGCGTTACTGAAATAAATAAAGTTTTGCACGATATTCAAATTTTTTAAGTTTCACCTGTATATAGCATGTTTAGCATGACCAATTTCTTTACTGTCTGGTCAGAAGCATGTAGATAATGGTCAGATAACCTCTCTTGGCTGCAAGGACTCAAATGGGAAGAGGTATAAGTGTCCCCTGTTTTCTACCCCTGTAGTGAGCACTGTTAAGCGTTTTTTTTGTAATAACTGGTTCAGTTTTAATAGATCATCATACCGTTTAAAGTGGTTTGATGAGCTGATCTCAGGATAGGCACTCAATATCAGATCGGTTAGGGGTCCAACTCCTGGCACCCCCCGGGCTGCTGTGCAACAGAACCAGGCACAGCTCTGTAGACAGGATTGGCTGTGCCTGGGCCATGAAGCTCTCTCTCTTCCTTTCACATGTATGGGACTGAGCTACAGTAACCAGGCACTGCCACTGCACAGCTTATGGTGCTGTGCCTGGTTCTCCAATCAGCAGATTGGTGGTATGCAGGGGGTTCGGACCACTTACCAGGTCATCAGTATTAATGTCATGGAAAATACCTTTAGTAATGCCGATCGATCTGAAAATCTAATGAGGCAGGCATTTACCCATACACCTATTATAGCTGTAGGCATCTCAACTAACATTCTGCTGAGAGCAAATAAACAGACACGCACATGAATACTGCATGTTAAAGTTATAAAACCCTGGCCTAATACAGTTAGTATAAATGTCATGCCCCACTGCATATGCTGTGCCAACATACCAGACACCAGCCCCACAGCATAGGCAGGTGTACCCTCCATGTTAAGCAGGGCGGTGGAATTTCCAAAGTAGTAGTTCTGCTGTGGATTTGCCACGTTTCTGCTAATTTGCAGGTTGTATGCAGATTCCACCTCTTGCATTGCAAAGGCTGCAATCAGCAGCATAAGTCGACAAGCTGCAGTTACAAATTCCATGTCTTAAAATCTCATCCCCTTTGTTCGTAATGTAAAAAGTGTGAAAAAAAGAGTTCAGCTACATCATAAAGGGGTTATCCAAGACTATGAAAATAAGTTTTTTTTTCTTTTTCCAGAAACAGATCCGCTCCTGTCCTTGAGCTGAGTTTTAGTATCGGACACAACGAGGGACAACTATTAGTTTACGCACATTATGGTGCACACAATGTGTATGCCACAGTTTGCGACTTTTTAGTCTTTTTGCCATTTTTCCGAAGTGGCAAGAGAAGGGGGCATGGCTTCACGTGGCCCGCCGGATATATTATAACTTTTGACAGAGACTGGAGGAAGGTATTGCTGAAGTCTGCCCCAACTCCTGGCTGGAGTAGACCTCAGTTTCTGGTGCACAGCAGGCCAGAGATGCACCTAATTTATTGACAGGCATCTGCCTCTTAATAAATTATATAGTGCATCTCACTCCAGCGCAGGACAGGTCAAGACTGGCGTATAGGTACACCATCTTAATAAATCTCCCCCATTGAGTGGACAAGCGTGGCACTGGGTCTTTATTTGGGGATGGGTATTCTACTTTAGTCTAATGCTGGATAACCTTTTTACTACAGATCTATATAGCTGGAGTTCATTAGTACAGTAGGACTGGAAAGTTCCTTAAAAGTGCAGATTTATACAAGAGGCATTTTTAAACTCAGTTCGGCAATAGTCTGTGTTGCTGTTATTTGTGCCAAACTTATCCAATGTCGCACAATGTCCCGTAGATTTATCAAACTATTGTGAAGGAAAACGGGTTTAGATGCCCATAGCAACCAATCAGATTCCACCTTTCATTTTTCACAGCTCTTTTGGAAAATTAAAAAGGGGAATCTGATTGTTTGCTATGGGCAACTAAACCAGTTTACTTTACCCCAGTTTGATAAATTTGGCATGTACTTTGTCTGTTTTGAGCAGTTACGCCACCCTTTTTCTGGAGTAGACTTTTTGATCTGGCTTGGTAATCTAACCACACTAACTTTTCCATTCAGTTTTAAGAAACAGTGCAAAATGCAAACTGTTGCAACCTCAAAAATTAGCAAACCCCTATTTTGCAACTAACCGACACGATAATTTAGTGATAAATGACACCACCCCAAATATGTGAAAAACGATAAAAGAATTCTGGGTTATGTAACAGGTTTTCTACAGAAAGTTTATTGTAGAAGCAGAGAAACTACCAGTTTCTTAGGAAATATTACAGAAGACAACCATCTGTTCTGCGCTACCTCAACCTTGCGTTTATATCATACATGTTAAATTCTGTAATAATATAGAAAAGTTCCATGTACTGTTCTTTCTATGGGTATAAATATGAACACATACACATATGGTCAAATCCATTTAATCCAACGTTCAGTATGGTCGTTCCAATAGTCTGGTACAGAGGTGCCAAATAATCCGGAATCTTCCAAGACTACCGTTTGAAGACGTATAGCCAACTACTTGCGCTTTCCCTGGATTTATCTTCCTGGAAGTCTTTACAGTGTTGGATCAATGAATTCCACCAGATGTATACATATCGATACGTACACACATACTTCACATCCACCTATGTTACAAGATTTACAAGGTCTTCTACAGGACCCAAAGGACTGACCATTAAAAATTTAGTGACCCTGAACATGTGCATGAGTTTATGTTCCCATGTGGCGTATATGCTGCAGATTTCACACCGCGTTAGGCCTCAGGCCCACGGCCATATCCGTTTTTGCGTTCCATGTGCTTCATTTTCCCTTCTCCAAGTCCCGTGGCCTGTTTTAAATTCCTATTTTTGTCAGCGTAACGGACAAAAATAGTACCTTTTTTTTGTTGTTGCGGGCCACGGAATAAACGTGCAGATGCTGAGCGCAAACGGTGTGCTGTCTGCATCTTTTTCGGCCGCGCTGAAATGAATGGGTCCTCATCTGATCTGCCTAAAAAAAATGCATATCGGATGTGGACCGAAACTACGGTCATGTGCATGAACCCCAATTGCGGTGGAAAATCTACAGTGTTTCTAGTAGCAGCAAAGAGGATGACATTTTAGAAATCTCATCCAGACGCTTTGGTGAAAATCTGCTCCGTATCCATGCTGAAATTGACCTGCGGTGTGGATTTCAGATCTGCGGGACGTCAGTTAATGCTGCAGATTTCACCCTTTGGGAACATACCCCGATATTTCTTCCATAGTAGAAATGTTCTGTTTAAAATCTCCCGGCAGGCATGGCGTTACATAGTAATCTTTACACATAGATGGTGTCTCTGGGATACCAATAATCAACCTTAAGCTGCATTCTCACTGTATTAAATTACAAAATGGCCGCTCAGACCATGATGCGATGGAATTTAAGTAAAATCCTGCTGTTTTAGATTTCCAAGACTATAGAGGATATTGATTTTAAAAAATCCCATTCACAACCAATTTTGGCAATAGTTGGAGAGGGGACCTGAAGTGACTGTAACCCGCAACCCTTTATATACACTTCACTCCCAAAAGGCAGCAAAGTGAGTTTTTATGTATACACATATATATAGATATAATCTCAATTATTGCCACTAATCCCTATAGCTACTTTTAATTAGATTGCAGTGACAACCTGAAAACGAGCTGTCAAGTGGATCTTAAATCTAAAATACTTGACGTGGTCCCTTTTTGCGTTTCTACACCAAAAAAATAAATAAAATTCTGAGCAAAAACATGATTTCTGTTTAGTATCAAGTCTGTGTAAGAGGATGCAGTGTTAGAAATGGAGAAGGGACTTAGAAGAAGGAAAAACCAACTCAGTGCACAAAGGCTCCTCCACCTCCTCTCTGTACAGGTATGATACAAGAAGCAGGGCTCTGCTGCCCTCTGCTGGCAGGCAGAAGTCACTTCCTTTTATAAAGCAGCTGGTCGACACCGTTACTTGCGATCATCAATGGTTTTAATGAACTCCACTGCGGCAGTGAACTGCATCCACCAGTAGGACTCCTCTCCAGTTAGACGATTTGAGTAGAAACTGTTGATGTACTGTACCGTGGACAGCAGGAAGGGTGGGTTAGCCTGTAAAAGTGAATAGTAACAACCTTATAAAGGGGTCTCCGTATACGTGTGCATACTCCCATCCAATGTTATGGTCTATAGCAAATGGTACAGCCTAACCGGAGCGCTGTGGCCCCATCACTGCAGTACCCAGCACAAGAACGTCCATAGGAGGGTGGCTGTACCTTCTGCATCCCAGGCCTGTTCAACTGAATGGACGGCATTGTGCCAGTTACTGCACTGAAAAACATTCTTTAAAGACCAGACAAGGCCACATATGATTTGTACTGGTTTAGTAAGCCTCACTCCTTATTGCAGCAGCCGCATTAACACCTTCAGGACTGGAAGATTTTCCGTTATTACGTGTTCCCCATTTGGTAAAACTGACCTGTTACCTTCATTCTTATGAAGCCTCGTCACCGTCAGGGCTCCACATGAACTTACTGCTGTTGGAGCCTGGATCCTTCCTACTAGGAACCAACGGCTCCCCTGGGGAAAGCTGCCCCAGATGCCACAGTCAATTAACCACGGCATCTGCGATCAGTGTCATAACCAGTCACAGACAGACATTAGCCCCCAGTGTCTGCTGTGTGAAACCGCATAAACCTGGCAGCTATGGCATCTGCTCTGCTCAAGTGCGGACATCCTCCATACAGGTTGGTTAAAGCCTCAAATGTTCCCTGAGGGTACGGTGTGTAAACATTGCAAGCAGTGGTCACCGTGTCCACAGCTCGCTACGGGGCAGCAGTGGTCACCGTGTCCACAGCTCGCTACGGGGCAGCAGTGGTCACCGTGCCCACAGCTCGCTACGGGGCAGCAGTGGTCACCGTGCCCACAGCTCGCTACGGGGCAGCAGTGGTCACCGTGCCCACAGCTCGCTACGGGGCAGCAGTGGTCACCGTGCCCACAGCTCGCTACGGGGCAGCAGTGGTCACCGTGCCCACAGCTCGCTACGGGGCAGCAGTGGTCACCGTGCCCACAGCTCGCTACGGGGCAGCAGTGGTCACAGTGCCCACAGCTCGCTACGGGGCAGCAGTGGTCACAGTGTCCACAGCTCGCTACGGGGCAGCAGTGGTCACCGTGTCCACAGCTCGCTACGGGGCAGCAGTGGTCACCGTGTCCACAGCTCGCTACGGGGCAGCAGTGGTCACCGTGTCCACAGCTCGCTACGGGGCAGCAGTGGTCACCGTGTACACAGCTCGCTACGGAGCAGCAGTGGTCACCGTGTCCACAGCTCGCTACGGAGCAGCAGTGGTCACCGTGTACACAGCTCGCTACGGGGCAGCAGTGGTCATGTGACGTGTTCAGCATCAGTGCAGAAGAGGACGCAGCTGGCAAAACAGTCACATTGAAAAAAAATATATATCACATTGTTGAGTAGAGTGGGCGATTTTACCAAAAATATAATTTTCAATTTTAAGACATTTTTCGCAATTATTTTTTTACCTTTTTATTTTTCTGCCATTTTTGTGGGACAAATTGTATTTTAGTGATAACATTTTGGTTTACATATAACATTGTTTAACGGTGGTAATGGGAACTACTCCATCATTGTTTTTTCACTTTAAACGTACTACCACGGTGCCACATAACTAGCGTGTTACCATTATTCTACGAGTCAATACGATCACTGTGATACCAAATATGTATAGTTGTATTTATTTTTCACATGGTAGTTTTTATGTCGTCACAATCCAAGAGCCAGAACTTATTCATTGCTCCACCAATGTACCCGTATACAGGCTTATTTTTTGCAAGACAAGATGAAGTGTCCATAGGTACCATCAGGACTTTAACATTTATTTTATTTTTATTTAGAAAAGACAATGTCATAGTTGCTTGGCATTTTTCAGTGTTGTTCACTGGGTGGTTTAAATAACGTTATCACATGTGGAATGTGAAGAACATAGTGATACCCTAGATGTGATGTTTTTATTTTTTAAATCACTTTTTATGGGGAAAAAAGTTTGTTTTTTGTTTTTTATAAAATTAATTTTATTACTTTAGTCCCACTTTTATAATGCAAAGGGACAAATTAGTCAAATTAATTTGATTAATCGCCCAGCCAGTTGAGACCCATGTCTCGTTGTGTAGAGCCAATGGACAGCATTGAAGCTGCTGCAGTAAGAGGGCCTTCACACGCAGCAGATTGTGGCAGAAACCTCCGCCTCTGAAAATCTGTTCCAATCATTTCAATGGAGCAGCAAGTGCATGGATTTCTGCAAGCTCTATTAAAGGTGAATAATTTTCTGCCACAAGTGAAGGTACCCTTTGGAGTGAGGTTTACTATAGCAGTAACATAATTTTATAGAAATACAGAACTTATCAGAAACCGAGCAACCATAACTTAGAGGCCTGAGTCATTTTCTTCCACCATGGAAAACCGCAGCCCTCTTCTCCTTCAATAAAAGTCCCCACCTTTGACATGCCCAATACCATCTCTTTAGCCCACATTTTATTTTACTTTTTTGCTGTCAGAATGGACACGGGGTGTGGGTGTTACATTGTACACACACAGACCAATACATACAGTACAGATGCAATTTGTATGGTGTGTGTGTTTTCAAAAAGTAAAAACCAAAGCAGGCTGCAACACAGTCCTGATCAAAAGTTTAAGACCACTTGAAAAATGGCAAAAAATCATATTTAGCATGGCTGGATCTTAACAAGGTTTTAAGTAGAGCTTCAACATGCAACAAAAATTTTGAGCATTCAATTTAATGAAAACAACGAATAAACTGAAACAGGCTGTTTTTCAGCTGATCAAAAGTTTAGGATCACACCTCCAAAATAAACCTAAACCCCCCCAAAACCGAAATCCAACTTCCAAACATGAACTCAGTAATGAGTAGCTCCGCCGTTATTGTTTATCACTTCAAAAATTTGTTTCGGCATGCTTGATGCAAGCGTTTCCATGAGGTGAGTGGGAACATTTCTCCAAGTGGTGAAGACGGCTGCACGAAGGCCATCTACTGTCTGTAACTGTTGTCGATTTTTGTAAACTTCCCTTGCCATCCATCCCCAAAGGTTCTCAATTGGATTTAGATCAGGGGAACACACAGGATGGGCCAAAAGATTGATGTTATTCTCCTAGAAGAAGTCCCTTGTCCTGCGGGCATTGTGTACTGTAGCGTTGTCCTGTTGAAAAACCCAGTTGTTACCACACAGACGAGGGCCCTCAGTCATGAGGAATGCTCTCTGCAACATCTGAACATAGCCAGCGGCCGTTTGACGCCTCTGCACTTCCTGAAGCTCCATTGTTCCACTGATGGAAAAAGTACCCCAGACCATTATGGCGCCCCCTCCACTGTGGTGCGTAGAAAACATCTCAGGTGGGATCTGCTTGTCATGCCAGTAACGTTGGAAACCATCAGGACCATTAAGGTTACATTTTTTCTCATCAGAGAATAAAACTTTCTTCCGCCTTTGAATGTCCCATGTTTGGTGCTCTTTTGCAAAGTCCAAACGTGCAATTCTGTGGCGTTCAAGGAGACGAGGTCTTTGAAGACGTTTTTTGTTCCTGAAGCCCTTCAGTCTCAGATGCCGTCTGATGGTTATGGGGCTGCAGTCAGGACCAGTAAGGGCCTTAATTTGGGTCGAGGATCAGTCCAGTGTCTTGACGGACAGCCAATTGGATCCTCCAGCTCAGTGCTGATGACATTTTTTTGGGTCTTCCACTTGACTTTTTTGTTCCATAACCCTCAGGATCATTTAAGAAATTCCAAATGACTGTCTTACTGCGTCCCCCCTCAGCAGTGATGGCGCGCTGTGAGAGACCCTGCTTATGCAGTTCAACAACCCGACCACGTTCAAAAAAGGGAGAGTTTTTGGCCTTTGCCATCAAAATGTGTGACTACCTGACAGAAAATGACAATGAATCCACATCTTTGCACAGATTTGGCCTTTTAAAAGGCATGTGGTCCTTAAATTTTGATCAGCTGAAAAACAGCCTGTTTCAGTTTATTCATTGTTTTCATTAAATTGAATGCTCAAAAAAGGTTTTTGTCTCACTCTCATTTCTTCTTGTTGCATGTTGAAGCTCTACTTGGAACCTTGTTAAGATCCAGCCATGCTAAATATGATTTTTTTGCAATTTTTCAAGTGGTCTTGAACTTTTGATCAGGACTGTATGTACAACACAGAAAATATTCACGGAGATTAGGAGATAGTTATAGTTACCTTAATAAGGACAAATACCAGGACAGGGACAAAATCATCCGCTCCAGGGACGGAGTACTCGTTAGCGAGACTTAGAAGGTTCATAATGGTTGAACACATGCGCAGGATACACTGCACCTTGTCGCTGGGAGTTTTGTACGCGCTAATGGTACGGATTTCAGCCTGTGCAGAAGGCCACGGAGCTTCCCTCAAGTAGACCTAATAGAAGCCATCAGAGAGAAAAGGTTATTATTCAGGACAGAAACCTCTAAATTATGTGTATCAGACAGGCCAGACGCTCCCACATAAAACGGCAGAAAGATTTTGTTAGTCTGTAAAGCAGACCATAGATAGGGAACCATTTCAATGGATCCGCAAAAAAAAAAGAAAAAATACGGAAGCTACTGCGTATGCCTTCCGTATTTCCGTTCAAAGATGGAACATATCCTACAATGATAGGACTGTTCTATCAGGGGCTAGCAGTACCATTCCGCAAAAAACGGAATGCACACAGACATCATCCGTATTTTTTGTGGATCCGTTTTTCGCGGACCTCAAAATACTGAAAGAGCCATACGGTCGTGTGCAAGAGTCCTAAGTCTAAGCACAATCATTTCTGAATCTCACAAACAGGACTTGTAAAACTGACCTCCGGGATCTGTAAAGCTCTGTGATTGGCTGTCACCACTTTGGACAATCTTTGGATGTGTTCGTATAACACCCTGTTTGGGGGTAAAAAAAAAAAAAAGGAAATTAAGTTAATTCTGTGCAAGACAAGTAAATCAGACAGACCATCTTTATCCTCACCTGACCTGACATTTTCAAGAAGAACAAAAGCTAGTACCACAGGGCACCTTACTGCTTCCCAGCAGAGGGCGAGGGGCATCTTACAGTGGTCCCATACATGGAGTTAGTCAATGTTAGATCGCTGCGCTCGCTACACCGTAACTCAGCAACAATAGCAATTATTTAAAATTTAACGGGGGGCCCTGATTTTTACATAATGTGAATTTTGTGATATTTTATTAAAGGGAGTCTGTCACCTATTTTGAGCATTTTAGAATGTTTTTATTGTCTGGCTTGCACACAGGAATCACTACACCACATGCATAAAAAGATCCAGCCGAACTGACTGAGCATGTGTGACCTCCAGCATGGGCCCATTAGGTGGACATCCTGTGAGGGAATCAAAAGAACAGCAGGGCGCATGATATGTATGTAACAGCAATATATAGACACAGGAGCCTAGTTTTAAAATAATTCCATCTGTTATATTTAGCGAGATCCAATAGAGAAATATGATAATATTCATGGGGCAACCCTTTTTTAATGAAATGTGCTGCGACTTTCTGATACTTTGCTTCAAACTTCATTTCATACACCTGGAGACTGGGCAGTCTCATTAAGGTGTACTTCTGATTTTAAAGTGGTTCTCCTATCGAGGCATAAGAACATCAGAGGCGGCTCCCCCACATGGCCCTCTCTTCTTGTAGATGCAGGAACAGTATTGTTATGCAAAATAAATTCTAACCAAGGGCTCTTTCACACCTGCGTTCTTTTCTTCCGGCATAGAGTTCCGTCGTCGGGGCTCTATGCCGGAAGAATCCTGATCAGTTTTATCCTAATGCATTCTGAATGGAGTGAAATCCGTTCAGGATGCATCAGGATGTCTTCAGTTCAGGACCGGAACGCTTTTTGGCCGGAGAAAATACCGCAGCATGCTGCGCTTTTTGCTCCGGCCAAAAATCCTGAACACTTGCCGCAAGGCCGGATCCGGAATTAATGCCCATTGAAAGGCATTGATCCGGATCCGGCCTTAAGCTAAACGTTGTTTCGGCGCATTGCCGGATCCGACGTTTAGCTTTTTCTCAATGGTTACCATGGCTGCCGGGACGCTAAAGTCCTGGCAGCCATGGTAAAGTGTAGTGGGGAGCGGGGGAGCAGCATACTTACCGTCCGTGCGGCTCCCGGGGCGCTCCAGAGTGACGTCAGGGCGCCCCACTCGCATGGCACGTCATCCATGCGCATGGGGCGCTCTGACGTCACTCTGGAGCGCCCCGGGAGCCGCACGGACGGTAAGTATACCGCTCCCCACTACTACTATGGCAACCAGGACTTTAATAGCGTCCTGGGTGCCATAGTAACACTGAAAGCATTTTGAAGACTGATCAGTCTTCAAATGCTTTCAGTACACTTGCATTTTTCCGGACAACGCAAGTGTGACAGAGGCCTTACAATGCATTTCATGCACGGCCATTTATTTAAAATAGCACAAAAAATGTTTATTCTCTGACCTGTTAGAAAGGTACATGATGTAAACTGTAGTGAAGGTAATGTTCTTATCAGTGACTGTATTTGTGAGTTATAACCTCCCTTCTGATCATCAGCCGTGTCATGTGACCAGCACTCTGATCTCCAAAAAACACAACATCTTATGTGTGGACAGGAAGCCAGTTCTCTTTGTATTCCTAAGGGAGTCTCAATATCAGTCTCATAGGAACGAATAGAGAAGTAACTGACTTCCTGTCGTGTGTCAGTTGGAGATCAGAGAGCTGAGGATCACAAGGGAGGTTATAACTCACAACTAGATTCACTAATCAAAAGATTACCTTCACTACAGTTTACATCAGGTGCCTATCTAAGGGCACTTTCACACTAGTGTTGTTAGAGTATGGCAGGCAGTTCCGTTGCCGGAACTGCTCGCCGGATCCGGAAATCCCTATGCAAACAGAAATCTTTTTTTTTTTTTTTCCAGATCAGTTTGACTTATTCATTGAAATAACGGATGCAGTATTAAATTTTTTCAAAGCTAGAAAGAAATGCGCATGAGCAGACTGGAAAACCAGATCCGACGATGCAGCAACTTCCGGAAAACTTGGTACCAGATTCGGCATTAAAGGGGTTATCCCATCTTAGACAATAGGGGCATATCGCTAGGATATGCCCCCATTGTCTGACAGGTGTGGGTCCCACCACAAGGAGAACGGAGCTGGGGAGAGTTGTGGCTGGAGGACCCCGGGTTCCGTCCACCACCAGGTGCAGATCCCCACCTCTCCCATTGAAGTGAATGGGAGCACACTGTGCATGCGCGGCCACCGCTCCCATTCATTTCTATGGGGCCGACAGAAATAGCCGAGCCAGCGCTCGGCTATTTTCGGCAGCTCCATAGAAATAAATGGAGGGCGGCTGCGCATGCGCAGTGCACCCTCCTCAAGTTTCTCCTCAAGTATGGCAGGCAGTTCCGTTGCCGGAACTGCTCGCCGGATCCGGAAATCCCTATGCAAACAGAAATCTTTTTTTTTTTTTTTCCAGATCAGTTTGACTTATTCATTGAAATAACGGATGCAGTATTAAATTTTTTCAAAGCTAGAAAGAAATGCGCATGAGCAGACTGGAAAACCAGATCCGACGATGCAGCAACTTCCGGAAAACTTGGTACCAGATTCGGCATTAAAGGGGTTATCCCATCTTAGACAATAGGGGCATATCGCTAGGATATGCCCCTATTTTCGGCAGCTCCATAGAAATAAATGGAGGGCGGCTGCGCATGCGCAGTGCACCCTCCTCAAGTTTCTCCGCTCAGTTCTCCTTGTAGGTGCGGGTCCCAGAGGTAGGACCCGCACCCATCAGACAATGGGGGGCTATCCTAGCGATATGCCCCCATGGTCTAAGATGGGATAATCCCTTTAATACATTTCAATTGAAATTAATGCTGGATCCGGCAAGTACGGTAGTGTTCCGGAATTTTATCCAGAGAAAATACCGTAGAGGGGACGTAACGGAAGACATCCTGATGCATACTGAACGGATTGCTTTCCATTCAGAATGCATTGGGACAAAATGGAAGCGTTTTTTTCCGGTATTGAAACCCTTTACCGGATTTCAATACCGAAAAAGAATAATGCTAGTGTGAAAGTGCCCTAACAGGTCAGAGAATAAACATTTTTGTGGGAAATCTAATTTAATGCTAATGTTCCCCAGCAGATGCTGCAGGGATAACATGGCTGGTCCTGGCTTACCCCTCTGATAAATAATTGCTGGAGTGAAAGAAGCCAGACTAAGCTTCTTTCCAAAAAGGGGTCATTCTTCAGGACATCAGATGTAACAATATGGCAAAAAAATCCCTTATGTACCATTAAGAGATTGTCCCCTGGATTTCAAAGCAGCCACCATGAGCAGTATACAAAACTGACTACACAAGGCTAGTGGGCCGCCAGTGAACTTAAAGGGGAAAGCTTAATCAAAAGGATCTTTGGTATATAAAAAAATAATAATCACCCCTTATGTCTACATTTTTGATCAGTCTTAGGACAAAGGAGTGGAGGTGTTTGGCTGAACCCCCTTTGGCTTTGTTTGGCTGTGCTCAGGCCTTGAAGAAGCTCAAGAAGAGCACTTCTGCGCCTTCAAATTAGATTGGTGGCCCATGACCCACATTTGTACTGTCACTAGGACATGTCAGAAGCTCTGTTACAATAGTGACTCCTAAACCCCTATAGCACTGCTCAAAACTATGTTTTTTTAAATAAGACATGGAAAGGGCCATTTAAATTGAGGGCTGTTTTGTTAAGAGGACCTCTAACCCCTCCTGTTTGGTAACTACTTGCTTTCCCTATGTACCAATAATTCTGGAGCATGTATTCTCATGGCCGTATGTTGTGCTGTTCCTCAATCATTCCTGCTAGAAGTTTATGAATGTAGGTCCAGTTGGGTGCTACCTATTAGAGGGGGAGGGGCGGCCCTGCACAGGGTGACACCCGCAACACTGATTTGATCATGACACTATGCAGGGACTCGCCCACTACTGGTTACACCTTCATTCATAAACCTCTAGTAGGAAAACATGCAGAAAAGGCACAATATAGATTCATAATAAATGCTCCAGAATCGTTATTGGATGGGGAATGCACATAGTTACTAAAACAGACATGTCAGGAGAGGGGACTGGTCCCCATTAAAACATTGTACCGCATTTGTGAGCAGTGCCCTTGGTGGAGGGCTCAAATCGTAGAATTCACAGATGTGGTCTTCCTACACGTCTGGATCCATTATGCCAGTAATAAACCACGGACTTGCTGTTTACCTGCTCCAATAATACGCCCTAAAACCAGAAGTACACATTAAGGGCTCTTTCACACAAGCGGATGCCGTGCGGGAAATCCGCTGCGTTACAGAGTGCCAAGCCCCGCTCTGGACATCAGAGACACAGAGCATTAACATGATTGATAATGCTCCGTGCCTCTCTCTGATCTTTTTACTACAAAATCACAGTAAGATAAAGTTGTCACCGTTCTTATGTAGTAAAAAGATCAGAGAGAAGCACGGAGCATTATCAACCATGTTACTGCTCCGTGTCTGCTGTCCGGAACGGGGCTTGGCTGTCTTTCACGCAGCGGATTACCTGCACGACATTCACTCGTGTGAAAGAGACCTAAGGGTTCTGCCTCCCCATCTATCACTCACTTCTCCTAATATGCCTCCTTTTCCCTTCAACTCACTGATCACGTAGTGCGTCGGCATCCTGGTTGGGGTAGAAGGCCAGCTTAAAAATACGGTTCATCACGCTTCTCTCAATTGCAGTTTGCGCGTCCTGTAGCTGCTCCTCGCTGGCATTTTGCCAAATCACATCTTGGGCCATAGCTCCGTACAGGGACTGCAAGAATTCCTCCACTTGCGCAGTTTTATCATCGGCTGCTGTTAACTTCTGAAAATCTATGGACATAGAGCAACACAAAATAAAACCTAAGGACACACATGTTTAAAAGGGGTAACACCAGGGATCAGCAACCTCCGGCACTCCAGATCTTGTGAAACTACAACTGCCAGCATGCTCTATTCACTTCTATGGGGGTCCCAAAATCTTTGTTGTCTGCTCCGTACAGTATAAGGCTACTTTCACACTAGCGTTCGGGGCTCCGCTTGCGAGTTCCGTTTAAAGGCTCTCACAAGCGGCCCCGAATGCATCCGTTCTGCCCCAATGCATTCTGAGTGGATGCGGATCCGCTCAGAATGCCTCAGTCTGGCACCGTTTGGCCTCCGCTCCGCTCAGTAGGCGGACACCCGAACGCTGCTTGCAGTGGTCGGGTGTCCGCCTGGCCGTGTGGAGGCAAACGGATCCGTCCAGACTTACAATGTAAGTCAATGGGGACGGATCCGTTTGAAGTTGACACAATATGGCTCAATTTCAAACGGATCCGTCCCCCATTGACTTTCAATGTAAAGTCTGGACGGATCAGTCTGACTAACTTTCACTCTTAGAATTTTTTCTGAAATATAATGCAGACGGATCCGTTCTGAACGGATCCCATCCTCTGCATTATAGGAGCGGATCCGCCTGTGCAGACACCAGACGGATCCGCTCCGAACGCAAGTGTGAAAGTAGCCTTAGAATGAAGTTTTATACGAATCGACTTAGGGGAATAACATTCTCCAATCACCAATCAGGCAATAAAAAAAATTCTTAAAATAAAATATCTGCATGTTTGGCTAGCAATGTAGTGTGTCCATAAAGACCCGCACTACACAAATAACATGTAAATTATCTCGTCCAGTGAACACCAAAAAAATAAAAAATAAAATGCCAGAATTGCTGCGTTTTGCTTGGTCGTTACCAAAAAAAAACAGAACAAAAAAAAAAAAAAAAAGAAATCTAAGTATGCCCCTAAAATTATACCAATGAAAACTAAAAATCGGCCTGCAAAAATGAAGCCCTCATCCAGCTCTGTAGAAAGAAAAATAAAGTTATGGGTTTTGGGATGTGGCGATGCAAAAACATTTTCTTCTTTTTGAAACACCGGCTCGGCTCTTCTTCCAGGTGTGTGCTGGTAGTTGTACCATGGTTGGGGGTTGCTGAACCCTGCGCTAAACAAACAGAACAAGATTTACCTTGAATAAACTCCAGGATCTTTTTCTCTTTGCTCTCCAACAAGAGACGGACGCAAACAGTGGTGAAATATCGCGTGGAGACTTCCTTATCACGAAGAACTCTCTGCAGCAGCCGTTCAAGGTGAGCCTGTGTGCTTTGTAGCCCCTGGCGACATCTCGTCAGATATGCAATATAGGAGGCCCTTTTCCTGCAATAACCAGCAGGTAAATCTTAAATCGGTACAAAGGAAGTAAACGCAAAGAATCTACAGGACAATCATTTCTTATTCATTGTTTAAAAGAGAATGCCCGACCATGGCATATGGACATCATAGAGGAGGACTCCCCACTGAGAATTCCCTAAAAGTTGAAAAAAGGAGCAGCTCTCACTCTGGTAGACCCGATCTGCCCGTGTATTACTTAGTTGGCCATTTATTGCATGCACCGTTTCCTCCACCAGTTTTAGCATTGGCCACTGCCAGACTGATATGCATCGGCAACCTTTTTTCCAACTGTATAATAAAGTGCTGCACCATGCACTTTCCTATACATACTGTAGGTCCACCTCCATAAAAAAATAAAAAAATAAAAATAAATATAGTATGTGGTGTATTTCCTGACTGCCAGCAAGACTGGAAAGATGTGGATAATGTGAATAATCGTTGAGTTTGCAAAGATATAAGTGTAATTATTAGAGATGGCAAAGTCACTTCCTTTGTTCCTATACTAAAGAAATATCAGAGAACAATATTGCTTGTATTGCTTGTAATCCAGCTTCGTGTAGCCATATTGACAGTCCCGTTACTGCACGTCCATAACAGCCATCTCAGAATATTCTTCATGCAGAGGCGACCGCTCGTGAGAAGAGAATTGGCAAGACAACTAGTAGTATTAGAGGGTGAACGGTGCTCTTACACCTGCACATGTCCCTTCATACCTGTAATCCTCGGCTATGGAGGCAAGGATCTTGCTGCAAGTCCGGTTGTCAAATCTGCTCACACAGCGCATGGTCTCCTGAATCTGGGCCATGAGGTTCTTGTCCTGTAGATTAATGGCCTCGGCCAGCTGGACTTTCAGGAAGCACACAATCTCATTGTCTGCAATGAGATTTTTTTTAAATTGTCGTTTAGAAAAATTACATAAAATGAAAAAATTATTGTCCAGAATAATTGGGCCAAGTTTAGAAATAAATGAGGTCATTGTTTTAGGACTCATTAGAAACCTTAAAAGGGGTATTCCGGTTAATTACAGGTCATCCCCTATCCACAGGATAGGGAACAATAACCTTTAGACCCTACCAATTACGAAAATGGGGACCCCATACCCCTTGTAGGATCGGCACTGCTTCTTTACTTATCTCTATAAGGCTGGGTTCACACCTGAGCGTTTTACAGCGCGTTCCTACGCGCTGTAAAACGCACAACAGGCAAGAACCAATGCTTCCCTATGGGAATGGTTCTCACCTGGGCGTTTTACAGCGCGTATGATCGCGCTGTAAAATTCCCGACGCTCAAACAAGTGCTTGAGCTTTTTTTTGGGCGTTTGTCGCGCGTTCCCGCACATAGATATTCGGGAACGCGCGACAATGTGTGCACGCCTGTCTCTGTATGCGCGATTGTAAACGCCCGTACAATCGCGCATACAGAGCGCTCGTTTCAGAACGCTCAGGTCTGAACCCAGCCTAAGAGTTCTGGAAATAGCCGAGCGCTGTACTCCGCTGTCTCCAGGACTTTTGTATAGATTAATGGAGCTGCAGTACGCATACCCGACCCTTTGGAAGGGTAAGGGATCCCAGGTTTCGGGATCAGTGGGGCTCCCAGCGGAAGGACCCCCACCAATCTAATAGTCATCTCCCATCTTGTGGATAGAGGATAACGTGTAACTATTGGAATACCCCCTTGATGGTTTTAGGGAACTTAGTTTGAAGTTAAACTCTAAACCAGTGGGCTCCAACTCCTGTGAAACTACAACTCCAAGCAGGGCATGCTGAAATATGTAGTATCACAACAGGTGGAGATCCGGTTGTCCTGGCCACACTGATAATATATGGGCTTTGGGCACTATCAAAATGCAATATTGGTATATGTAAAAGGGAGTATGTCACCTTGATTAAAGACTTATCTGCAGTACTACATAAATAGTAGTGCTCATTTTAAATTTTCATACTGCTCCGTATTCTGCTGACAAAGCTGTGCTGAAGTACATTGTCTGGACTTCTGAGCTGCATGCACATAAGGGAGAGGACCTCCTGTGCATGAGCGCACCGATCCAGACTATGTAATCCAGCGCAGGTTTGTCAGCACACAGTGTGGAAATGAAGGGCAATAGAAAAATAAAACTTGGCTCTCTAGGCTCCTTATCTGCAGTACTACTCATATAGTACCGCAGATAATAGTCCATATTCAAGGTGACAGACTCTTTAAATGTTGAATTACCTTCAGGATCATTATGATCAGGAAGACCATTCCGCGTAGAGTGGGAAAGCATTGGAAATGCAACAGAATCAGCAGAGCATAATGCTAATCGCAACTTCTTTTTTGCATCCCTACATAAAAACAGAAATAAGACATTGGAATATAATAACGTCTCCAAGTGTACAGCGAATATGCTCTTCACTTTTATATATAAAAAGTAGCTGTTCAGAAATGGCTTTAGTACATGAGAGAAATCAGTCTTTACTGCCTCTCAACCGCTACCTGTAAGAGAAGGAGGAGTCCGGTGGAGGAGCCGTTTGGCTGGCAGAATCCAGGAGATCATCAGCAGTCATATTCTGCAAGGCTTCCTCTCTAGGGGAATCGTGAAGACTTTCTCCATCACCGATGGCATCTGCAACACATCACATTATAGATGAGAGACCAGCACTGTCAATGAGGCTATGCCTCTCAGGGATCAGTCTGGTCTAAAGCCTGTGTGCATATACGAGAAGGTAAATGTAAAAACAGAGGCTGAGATTTACTCATTCCAAAGATGGGGTAAGCTTGGGCAGGCTGTGTAGAACTGCAGCAGATTTGTCACAGGGGCTCAGGCTGGATGAGAAATGTGAAGCAGGGATAGACGCCTTTCTCTGACAGATTTTGCCAGTGAAGCTTCATGCCCTTCAGCTATGCCTAGTCCCCTAGTCGAGCATGTCGGAAAAAAGTGGAAAAACCCTAGGTGCATTAATTTTTTTTCTTAGACAGATTTTGGAGGTATACACATTAGTAGATCTGGGCCAAAGTATCTAAAGCACCTGTATACCCTGATCACTTCATTCATTTGCCGCGTGACAATTTCAAACACAAATGAAACCTCAATTACAAAATAAATAAATCATATTAAAATTGTAGAAAATATCACCTTGCCCATCAAACTTACGTTTGCAGTCATGCAACTTTGCATCAAAGTCTAAATAATTACATAAAATTTGTCTGCTGCAGAAGAGAATCACAGTTAAGAAGTTCCTTCTTACTCTCCAAAAAACTTTCTGAGCCATGGATTCTAAAGATACATTGGGTATATTATCCCATATACTGTGACATGATCATAACTGCATCTTTTCTTTAGTATGGCAGAAAGGATGAAAGACACAACTGATGGCTGACATGAAATGAATGGTTTTACCTGCTGCCTCATAGGAGCCTGTGGCTCCATCACTTGGGCTACTCCTCTTGATGGCATTCCTATACTTGTCAAGAATGTCTTCTGCAGCCTGAGAGTGGGGACCAAGTCTAGATGTTGCGTCATCTAAAAAGTTAAAACCCATTATCCAGTCAGCCGTTCCGTGACTCCTCAGATGGACATTACTGTACAACATCAGAAATTGAACCTGCACCTGGCATGGAGAATCTGTCCTGCCCAAGTTCCTCCTTCTCCTGCTTTTCCTTCTTCCGGAAGGGAATAGGGGCTGAGGAAAAAAAAAAAAAAAGTCGGCACTTACAAAGAGTCACTTGCAGAGTACCTGGTAACAGTATCTAGTAACCTGCAGAATAGCAATTTACCTTTGGGCATCGCTGACACGAAGCGTTTCCTCCACCAAGGTCTGTTACGGTCTGAACGCTCGTCATCGCTGTCTTTCCTTTCTTCTGGCTACAAGAATACATTTACAGTTAAACGTTACATCGGTGTCATTGTCCTGAGTGTACTAAAAGGTTTTAAGAATTTATAATTATTGTCGAGAAAATACATTTTCACGTTTCATTGTCGCTACTTTCACATTAGTGTTTTCAATTCCGCTATCAAGATCCGTCAACGGGGACAATACTGAGAGCACCAGAACGCATTCCATTCTGTTTGGTTGCGCCCCCACATTTCTGTGCGGGACAAGACGGACTCAGACGCAATAGAAAACGGATCCGTCCCCCCATTGACTTCCAATGGTGTTCACGACAGATGGATGCGGTTGTATTATTGTAACGGAAGTGTTTTTTGCAGATTCATGACGGATCTGCAAAAAAGACTAATGTGAAAGTAGCCTTAGAGAGGCATAAACGGATGAGAATAAAACCACAAGGCAGACAGCGGTCTCTCTGCAGGGTCTTCTGCAAACTCTTGTAGCCAAGGTCTTTCCCATACTTGCTTTTTCCACGTTTTGGCTGATTTGTCAGAAGAGGCGGGGCTTAACTAAAAGGGCATGTCCTTATTTCGCATTGTACCAACAGGCAGAAGAAGGCGCATTATCTATTTTTCTACAGGTTAGGCCCTTCTGTTTTCACATAATTAAAGCTCAGCGAGACATGCGGTTTAAGAAAAATGGTGGATTACGTCCCATCTCATACATCGCTAGGATATGCCCCCAATGTCTGATAGGTGCGAGTCCTGGAGGTGGGACCAGCACCTATGTCTAGAGCGGAGCTCGCAAAGTGAAGGAGAACAGACTGTGCATGTTCTATAATAGAGAGACTGAATGAATCCTTACTCTTTTGGAGAGTTGAAGTTGAATTTACCCTATATAACTAGTCAACGTTTATTTAGGGGAGCCGATTAGCATTTTTGACGATGCTAAGCTGCTGACAGGACTAGGTATGGGGCGAGGAGAGCAGTACAATTTGACCTTTTGTTGAGCTTTTCTCAAAAGAGTAGTGTAAAAAATGAAGTTTTATTCTGCTCCTTTAAGTGCATGGGAGATGGAGCTTTGCTGTGAACTGCTCTCTGCATGGAGATGCATCACAGCTCCACCAGAGTACACCATAGCTAGCACTCAGAGCAGAGGGAAGGAGCTGTGCAGCAACATAACGCAGAGACCACTTCACAGTGAAGCTCAACCCTGGGGACTTTAGGAGCAGAACAAAACTTCATATTCTCACTGCTTCGGATAAAAACTCCACATAAGGTATCTTTATACTGCTCTCTCTAGTGCTATCAGCAATTTACCAAAGCTAAAACTGCTGATAGATTCCATTTGAGTATAAATTCTGGACATCACATACCTCCCCCCTTGAAGAATCCTTGCTAGGTGAGGATGAGGACGACTGCGAGGCATTGATCCCTGCAGATGGACCCAACGCCATTCCACCAGGTGGCAACTCTCGCTCGTCATTTCCTGCTCTTCTTGCCCAGCCAGGATCACTCATAGGCCGCCGTATGGATGTGGCTATGTCAGAGCTACGGCTGCGCACTAATCTCTCAGGACAAGAGTGTCCTCTGCCTATAGGAGTCAGAGTCCGTGGGAACAAAGACATGCGAGCCAAACGTGGGCAGTCGAGCTTCACTGCCTCCCATAGCTCCTTCCATAATGGGTGGATCAGGAGGAGGGTGAGAGGGTCTTGCATAGTGTACTTTGGGCCGCACCACTGAAAAGATAAAAAATAAATAAACATTAAGTCAATTATATACATAAATAGTGCAAGCATTAGGCAAGTCACTAAAAGAAAACAGAACTCAGTACCTTCATTAGATGCTGGCGCTAAGGGATCAAACATGGCTAACAAGGACTCTGTCTGGGATGGGGGAGACGTGGTGTGATGAATGTCTGGAAAATAAAGAAGGCATATTACTGGTCTTTTTTTTTTTTTTTTTTTGCATGGAGTGGTCTCTGAAAAGAAAGATAAAGCTAAGAAATAATAGAACAGTAAACATAGTTGCAAAACTGGACTCTTAGGATAGACAAGTGGCTCCTGCTAATGAAGAAAAAGTAATTAAATTGGATCCGTCAGGTCACAGGATAAACTGGGAGGAACTGAGCTCCCAGATATACATACAGCTTTCTAAGGCGTTCTTCGGTATTTTCATGTAAAAATGCAGCCAGGATTCAAATAGAAAGCCTGTGATTCCTGCTTCTCCCAAGTAGAGGAGCCCCTTCTATGACATCCACATGCCCCTGATACAGTATATCGACAACAGCGGTCCTTATGAGGAAACCCCTTTAGGCTGGGGTTAACAGCGTGCGGTGCAGGAAACTATCACCTGCTATAAAGTAACAACAACAGTCCAAACAGTAACGCTAAAAAGTCTCCCTGTAGCCCTAGTCTTAAAGGGGTTGTCTCATCTCAGACAATGGGGGCATACTGCCAGGAAATCCCCCATTGTCTGATCGGTGCGAGTCCCCCTGCTGGGACCTGCACTTATATCGAGAACGGAGCCCCGAAAGTGGTGGAGGGTGCACTGTGCATGCGCTCCCATTTACTTCTATGAGGAGAGCGTTTGGCAGTGGCCGGACTGGAGTCCTTCAGCCACCACTTTGCAGGGCTCTATTCCAGATAAAGGGTGTGGGTCCTAGCGATATGCCCCCATTGTCTCAGATAAGACAACTCCTTTAAAGGGGTTGTGCAGGCATTATGTCCAATCTGTGAGGGTCTGACGCCTGCAAGCTCCACCTCCCTGGCCGATCAGCTGTTTGAAGAGAAGGCGGCAGTCCATGCGAGCTCCGCTTCCTATTCATTACATTGCGCATAGCCTCCCTTGCAGCGGCGCTTCCAAGACCTATCCTGAGGATACAATTTCCTTTTTTATTTACTTTTCTGCTTACACAGCCATATGTTTTTTGCAGGACGATTTGTATTATTTATGCGGTTTCTTAAGAGGGCGGAGTGACCAGGGCAAATGTTGAGAAAAGGGTAAAGTCGGGGTGTTGTCAGAGTGTAGAACGGGCAGCCCACGAACTGATCAGTGATCGCAGCATGCACTATTTGGTTTGATTTTCATGCAAAACTCGCCCATTCAAGTCAACAGATCCATTTAAGAAAATGGACAGCACACGGATGTCTGCTAGGACACGCTGGGTGGGCATTTTTTGATCGATGTGAAAAACGGACGATATACAGGCAGAAAAGAATGGACAAACAGTGCAGAATGAAGGGCACATGGACAAGTTTAGCCAGTTAAGATTTTTTGCATCACATATCAGGTCGCTCAATGAAAAGCTATTTTTTATCCATTTTTACTGGCCCATGCTATATACCATTTATGAAAGGAAAGTATGTAGTAGTGTGCAAGTACAACCATCTGTACAATTTGGTCCACTAGTACCACATTATGTTTGAGATCCTAAAGCTCGGAAGAAATATGATTTTAACTGTATACTCTCCAGTCTACACATACACAACCGATGCAACAAGCTGCCATTAGTCATATGTCACAGTTCACATACAGCCAGTTCCATCCACATTATTCCTCCTAAAAGCTGTCAATATAAAAACTGTGAAATATTTGCACTTTGCCACTTACTCTGAACACAGTCCTCAACTTCAGGGCTCGTTACTGAATCCTTTCCTCCAAAGTCGGAGCTACACTCAGAGCGGAGGTCTTCTATCTTGTTGGGGATGTCCTCAGAAGTTGCACTAATGCCTTTAAAAAGAAAACAAATATTTGTCAATAAGTTTTCAGAAAACTTTTGAGTGTCAAAAAATGGGGGCCCGAGTGCCGAGACCCCCACCAATGCCCCTATAACAAGGAGAGAGAAGCGCTTGTACAGCTCGTGACAGTGAGACCGGCCCATAGACTTTCTATCGAGTCTGTCTCTCTTCATTTCCTGCAGCGAGGAGAGACAGCACAATATGAGAGCACTTCTCTCTCCTCGTTCTAGCAATCACTGGGGGTCTCAGCACTCAGACTCCCACTGATCAAAACCTTTGAGGTCTCCGACATATCAAAAGTTGTCTGAAAACCTCAGTGACCCTTTAATCCCTTACTATGGGATATGTAAACCACAGACATGAAAGTAAAGCTGCATCTTACCTGACACCACACTCAGACCTGGAGTGCTGGGTCTGGAGCTGACCTCCCGCACCTCGGTGTCATCCGATGTACTGCCCAACCCGGAGCAGCTCTCCAGTTCTTGCAGCCGCTCTTCCTGCTTCATGTCTGGTGCTTCTGGGAAAAAAAGGATGCCGAGTCATCAAGTTGTTCAACTGCTGCCGCTGACCATAGATGTCAGAATCATTCTGTTTATATTCCAGAATGTAAATGCTGCAATAGGAATGCAAGGTGTTCTTCAATGACTAGAGAGGCCCTGCTAGGAACACAGGCTGGAATAAAGGGATCATCCAGGTTTGTAAAACTCCTGACCTATCATAGTTGACCATAGTTTGGAAGGGCTAGGACTCTAGGTATCCCTGCTGATCAGCTGTCTGAGGGGCCACGTCACTTGGGTGAGGTCTGTGGTCTCCTCATTGCTTACACGGGTTCATACTGCACAATGCCATACTCTGCAGCAGCTGTGCTTGCTTTTGCAGATAGAGCCGCTGTGAAAAAAAACTGAAAACAGCCCCTTTTAAACAGCTGACTGACAGTGGAGCCAAGAGTCGGCCCCCCAAAAAATCTGATACTGATGATCTAACCTAGGGATAGGCATTTTCACACTCTGTATGCAAATAGCAGTACCATTTTAAATGGGTTTTCCGATTTTTTTTATACTGATGACCCATCCTCAAGAGATCATCAGTAGCTCATCGGTGGGAGTTAGACTCCCGGGACAAGCGCCGATCAGCTGTTTAAGGAGGCCCTTGTGCACTTTCCAAGCACAGCTCGATCCACTGGATAGCAGATGTACTTGGTATTGCAGCTCAGCCGCATTCACTTAAATGGGACTGAGCTGTGCCGAGGCCCTGTGACGTCACTAGGTAGGGTAAGCCCCAAGGACGGCCAAGGCACTCACTTGACTGCCGTGGCCCTGGCCTCTTTAAGCAGCCGATTGTTTGGGGTCACAGCTGTCGGCCCCCAATGGTCAGATATAGATGACCTATGATAGGTCATGAACATAAAACACTTGGGAAAATCCATTTAAAGGGCTCTTTTCGGTAGTAAGGCTACATGCACACGACCGTTGTTTTGGTCCGCATCCGATGCTCCGTTTCCGTGGTCCGCAAAAGAAATATAACCTGTCCTATTCTTGTCTGTTTTGCGGACAAGAAAAGGCAGTTATATTAATGGCTGTCCGTGCCGTTCCGCAAAACACACAACGGTCATGTGCATATAGCCTTGATTCTTTGCCATGACGGTGATGGATGTAGAAGCGGAAATAAACACAATAAAAAAGGAAAAAATGTATTTGTTTGAAATAATAAAAATATACAAACATTTACACCTGGGTCATACTTCATGTTATAAAAGTCACTGGGAACCGATGAAGGTTTTCTGTGGGTGTGAAATGTTACCTTCTTACAGCAGACGCACGTATAACGTATAATCAGGATATGCAGACTAAACTGATGCCAAGTATTGAGACTCACCCGAATCACTGGGCAGGACCTCTACACTCCATGCTTCACTGGTGGTCTCCGATATAGTGGATCCAGTACAAGGGTCAAGTAGTATGGAGCCCGACCCAGGTAAGCAAAGCAGACTACCCAGCATATTTTCTGCCGCTGCACCTAGAATAAGACAGATTTACAGTATTCTCAAGTAGACATCCCACAGAGTGACTGATGAAGGCCTGGCTGATAGGACATCCAGCAATCCTGCTCACGTGGCTTTTTGTGTAGCTCCAGTTTTTTCCACTACAGAATGTGCATACGTGGCTGCCAAACAGACTGATCACACCGCCACGGCATTTCACATGCCATGGGTGGAAAACCTCTAAGAAATATAATCATACTCAGGAGATTTTCGGTGCACATGACTTATGAATTGATGAAATATCATGGAAGGTGAGCCATCTTCAGAGGTGTCTGGCAGCGGCTTAATCCCCCCTCTCCCTAATGAGAACATATGTATGCACGGTTAAGCTAAGCAAACATGTATGGGGCAGTCCCATACATATGGCCCTAGGTAAGAGGTGGTTCCAAACCGACAGAAGACACCGCAACACAAATAGGCGTGGTCAGCAATACCATAGCGCAAAATACCATCCTATTAGAACTATATACCACAGTGCAGCACACTATACTGCCCCTCTGTGGTGGCCATCAATAGCAGCTGAATTCAGGAGGACATGTGCGGTCGCTGGCCGGGTGTATGAGTACCTCATCCTCACAGTGTTAATTATTGTTGAGAGCTTATCATGTATCCGGCCAGGAGCAGAGAGGAGGTCTTGGGCCCCCTGGCGCATCGGAAGCTGTCACCACGATTTTGGAGTATTACATAAGCAGTACTGCAGAGGAGTTCAGGTCACTAGACAGCTCCAATGAAGTACACTTTTAGGACTGCTGCGCATGAGTCCTCTCCATTATGTTCGGCACAGCAGTCCGGACTGTGTATTTCAGTGCAGCTTAGAAAATGGGGAAACAAGGGGCAGTATTGGAAAATAAAAAATTACATTCTTGAGTCATTTGCAGTACCACTCATGATAGTCCAAGATTGTTGGTGACCGATTCCCCTTAAGGTGTATGGCCAACTTTTACCACCCCTAACCCAAATTCTGGTACGTAGGCTTCTAGACGACATTTTGATGCAGCACTATACACTGGTCTTGCAGTAATGGATAAAGTCAGAGAGATTTAACTCCTTTAAATGTCAAGGTCACCCATGGGATATATATGAAGTCCTCTTATACCAAAGTTATACAGTCTTAATACAACTCATCTCAGAAGAGATAAGCCTTTATACAGCTATGGCAACTGAAAAAAAGATTTAAAAAAAAAAAAAAGTTTTGTCCATTGATAAATGTGGCCAGGGAAATAAATATACCTCTTTGTTGGGTAGGAGAAGGAGATGTAGTTTTTAACAAAATATAGTTCAGCCTGTATGAGTATTCATGTAAATGACCACTAGAGGGAGCTGAACAGAAAAAAATAAAATAGTACATGTAGTAATGGCTTCAGCACTGCCTCACATTCATATATAGCCATCGGTACACAATGCCCTGTGACCTTGCATAATACCAGCGGATAAATATTTTGTGACGTCAGTAATCACGTGCCGTCTAACACAGCTGTCAAGACTAATGCTGCATTTACTCTGCCGGATTGTGCAGATTATTGGGACTGAACGATCCTACAAACGCTTGTTCCCGATAATCTGCCTGTGAAATGAGTGGACCTTGGGTGCAACAAGAGCAATGGCGAGACCTTGATTGCACCAAAGGCCTAAATGCATATTAAGAATAAGTATCATAACTCGGATCAACATATGAAAAACAGGTGAACCACAGCTATGTGTCTACGCAAACCGTTGAATAGGGCGTTTGCTGATGACAGACTCCCTTTAAATGGGCAGACCAACTGATGTCACGCAAGGGGGATAGGTCAACACTGCGGCGTCAAACTGTATGTTCACAGCAAAGGAGCCAGTGGCAGGGAACAGGCAATGATACTTACCTCTGCAGGTGTGACCACAATGGGATTCCGCCAGGAGATGAACAACCCCTTTAAAAGGTGTTCTCCGGTAATAATGCTGCCAGCAGGCTGCCCCAGTAAGCTAAGGATTCATACTAACATGCTCCCTGCCGCTCTAGCCCTCATCACTGCCTCCATATTCCGGTCCCTGCACTCTGTTCTTGGTCACATGCTTCCACTGCAGCCAATAAATGGCTTCAGTGGTGAGGTAGCCGCAAGCAGCACGTCACCGCTGAAGCCAGCATAGTGGGACAGGCTGCTGGCAATTGGTTACATGGTATTCTTACCGGAGAACCCCTTTAAGCATTGAAATCCACACCCAGTCCTCTTTTTCTCTCTTACCAGCCATTTCTTGCAGCCGGTCTTCATCAATATTTGGGTCAAAGTCGCTGCCAAGAACGTCCGTGCTCCATGTCTCACTAACTGTCTCAGAGATATCTCGGTCTTCGGTCAATCCCATCATATCCCGAATTTCAAACTTGCGCAGCTTGTCGTCAAGGTTGTCCTGTGTGGTAGCTGCAGGGGGAAGAGATAATAAGGCTGAGCTCTATGTCCGCCACCATTTTATGAACAGGATCCAGGTAGGAGACTGGCACTCACCCTGTTCATGCTCCAGCAGCTGCAGCGCCTCCACACCATTTCTGCCTGAGGGCCCAGCACCCATTTCTGACACCGACTCTCCTTCCAGGTCCAGGGATGACACCGAGTTGGAACGGTTCGAGGGACCTGGTGTAGACATATTTCCTTCTTCTATGTTATTTTAATTGACAGCCAAATCATAGTAAATGTTAACATCTCAGAACATACGAGTACAGAAACACAACATTAACCATTTAATTACATGATGTCGCAAATCTGCCAAAAGGACTCGCTTTTAAAAAACGGTCAAGATTAAAAGGGCATCTGTCAGCAGTTTTGTACCTATGACACTGGCCGACCTGTTACATGTGCGCTTGGCAGCTGAAGACATTGTGTTGGTCCCATGTTCATATGTGTCCGCATTGCTGAGAAAAATTAAGTTTTATTATATGCAAATGAGCATCTAGGAGCAACGGGGGCGTTGCAGTTACACCTAGAGGATCTGCTCTCTCTGCAACTGCTGCACCCTCTCAAATTTGATTGACAGGGCCAAACGTGTAATAACGTTTACACTGCCTGGCCTTGTCGAAGTGGAGAGGGGTTGGAAGTTGCAGAGATAGCAGAGCCTCTAGGAGTAACGACAACGCCCCCGTTGCATATATTAAAACAATGTTTCTCAGCAATGCGGACACATTAACACGGGACCAACACAGATGCCGTCAGCTGCCAAGCGCACATGGAACAGGTCAGACAGTGTCATAGGGACAAATCTGCTGACAGATGCCCTTTAAAGGGGCTTTCCTAAAAGTGATAAATGTCTGATTGCTAGGGATCCGACTGCGGAGATCCCCACTATCACGGGGGTCCCATGGTACCCTGTTTGAACGGGTGATGAATGCCGCTCCAGTCAAAGTTTATAGGACTGATAAAGATAGGATTCAGTTCCGCAGAAACTGAATAAAGAACTAGTGCGCGAAGACCACTCCATTTGTATGGGGAATATGGGACCCCAGTAATCACATACTTATCATCTATCCTGTAAGTAATGAATCTGGGGAAATCCCCTTTAGGGCTACCTGCACAGTTTGCGGATTACGCATGGCACTGTAATACAGCACCAGAAAAGTCCACGAGATTGGACAAATCTCATGAACGCTCCGCTACTTCATTCCATGCGGAAACGGACTTGCCACGAGGATTCTGAAATGTGCGGCAGGTCAATGCTTTATGTGACTCTTTAGGGCAGATTTCACAGTTTTCAATCAAGGCATAACTGCATCAAATCCGTACATGGTTTTTGGGGAGAAATCTGTACTGGAATTTGTGCAGAACAGCAAGCCCCCGCGTGCAGCTAGTCCAAAGGGGATTTAAATAGTGAAGACCAATCCGCAGATTAGGTCATCAATATATGATCTCTGGGGTCTGATTCGCACAAGACTGCAGCCCTGTACATTACACAGTAGCTTAGTATTGCAGCTCAATCCCATCCACTTAAATGGGACCGACCTGCATAAATGGCTGGGATGTCACAGGCCTAAGGGGATTGTCCACTTCTACTATTATATGATATCAACAGAATATGACCGGTGAGGGTCTGACTGGAAAAGTCTTTGGGAAACGACAGGGTATGCTCAAATAGGAAGTGGGATGAGACCCCACTGATCAAACATTTTGGCTACGGCCACAAGGGGGAAGGGGTACGCTGTGGATCAAGTGTGGAATCTGCAGTCTAAGGGCTCATTCACACGAACGTAAGGGCTCCGTGCCCGTATTGCGGATGCAAATGGCGGTCTGCAATATACGGGACCTGTCAATGTACACTCCATGCTGAGGATGCGGACATAGACTTGAATGGGTCCGCAATCAGCAAGATGCGGCAAAAGATAGGACATGTCCTTTCTTTTGCAGAGTGGAGGCACAGATCGGAAGCTCACTCCGAAGCGTGGGTTTTTGGGTCTGTGCCGCTGAACTCCAAAAGACAGGAGATGTCCTATCTTTTGCCATATCTACCAGATTGCGGAACCATTCGAGTCAATGTACATTGACAGGTCCTGTATATTGCGGACCAAAAGCACAGGCATGAGGCCCTCACGTTTGTGTGAATGAGCTCTAAGACAATAGAAGCACAGTGTATAAAACTGTAAAAAATCTCATCCTGCTCTGTAGAATACACATGACATGACCTGTCAATTAAAGGGGTTCTCTGCCTTTTTCTTACTGATGAGCCATCCTCTAGGTCATTAGCATCTGATCGGTGGGGGTCCAACACCTGGCACCCCAGCTGATCAGCTGTGTGAGAAGGTACCAGCGCTCGCAGTAGCGCCTCTGCATTCTCACTGCTTTCCACAGTCCAGTGACGCCACGATTATACGTAATGTGGCCTTGGTGCAGGTTATCCCCATTGAAGTGAATAGGGGCAGAGCAGCGCCCAGGCCATGGGACATAGACGTGCAGTCACCGGCCTGCGAGTATCAATGCCTTTTCAAACAACTGATCAGGAGGGGACCCGAAGTCAGACCCTCGCCGATCAGATGCTGGTGACCTATCCAACGGATAGATCATCAGTAAGAAAAAGGCAGAGAACCCCTTTAAGTCAATTTATGTTGGGGGTTTTACTGTTTCCAGAGGGTGAAATTTGAAGCAAACCCACAGCATTTACACTATAAACCATTTTATACTGCATACACGTCCCATCTGGATCCTTAGGCTATCCTTGGGACAAGCTTTCAATGGCGGTCCCATTGAGCATGCAAAGAAAAAAGGCCGTAGGACCCAGCAGGGAGTCATCCAAACAAGTATGGTTCAGTCCATTTAAGCGGGTTGTGCAGTGGAATAATACTGAAGATCTATCCTCAGGATAGATTATCAATATCAGATCAGTGAGGGGCTGTTTAAAGGGTTCACAGCACTCATTCCAATGCATAGGTCATCAATATTATGTGACTGCACAACCCTGTTAAGTCAATGGACTGAGTTGCATTACAAATACACTCACGCGTGAATGAAGTACGCAGGGATCATACAATGATGGGTTGTCCCAAAAGTAGACCATTAATAAAAACCATCTACAGATTCCTCTTTAAAGGGGTTATCGCACGATTAATGTGAAAAATTTAACTCAGATATCAAATAGTACATTATGATCTCTTTCTAACAAAGCTAGAACCAGCCTTGTACATCACATCCAGAAATAGCGCCATTAATTGCTCCTATTCCTCTACTAGATTTATTTCAAGCCAGCAGCACAGAAGGTGTGTCCTTTCTGCTGCCACTGGTGGATGTTAAAGGACATAACTGAGCATGTGCGGCCACCTCAATGAGGTGGACAGAGAAATTAGAAGAAGAACAAGCAGCAGCTGGCGCTATACAGATAGATTTCCATGAATAAGTGGCTGGTGCCGGTTTGAAAACTGTAGAACGTTTATCATGAGACAAGCCCTTTAAAGGGAACCTGTCATCAACTGTAAGCTGATCTCACTGAGGGCAGCATAAATTAGTGACAGAAATGCCAATTTCAGCGGTGTGTTATTTATGAGCTAAAGGTAAGTGGTTGCTGAGAACCAGCCTCATAACCATTGCAGCCGAGGCCTTGAAAAGAGTCAAATCTACCTGAGAAGAGTCATGGTTATTATAATTTCCTGCTCTCTCACCCCTCTGCTGATGATTGGCCGTTCTCTCCTAGAGAGAAAGGGAGAAAACTAGGTAGAAGACTGTCAGTCATCAGCAGGTGGGCAGGAGAGCAGGAAGTCATGAATAACCAGGACTCTTCTCAGGTGGCCGGGACTCTTTTCCAGGCCCGGTCTGCAATGACTGATGTTGGTTCTCGGCAACCACTTACTTTTAACTTATAAATGACAGACCTCTGAAATCAACTCGCCTGTCTATACTTTATTCTGCCGATAGTATGGGCAGCATAAAGCTGAGGACAGGTTCCCTTTAACAGCAAAAACAGAAAAGAATAAAAGGAAAATAACGGAGCTGAAATCTTAAAGCCTGTACCTTCTGAAATGCCTTCCAAGTTATCACTACAGAGAGAAAAGCGCAAGGTCTTGTCGGGCTTCCCATGAAGCTTTGTGTCGTCCACAGGAACATCCGCTTGTCCACTGTCCACAAGCTGCATATTCAGAACCTGAAAACATGAAAAAAACAGAACCTGCAGATCTATAATAAAGCACAGGATGATGTGCCATGCTTTAAAGGGGCTTTTTCAGAGAATAAACTAATAACTGAAGACCCTTGGCTGCATCACCTATTGAACGATTCGTATTTACCTGCTCCCACCACTCCGCTCTTGTGCATTGGCTCCTGTTCCTACATCTTCAATCAGGGTACTCCCTTGTATTTTACACTTCTGGCTGACTAAGAGTCTCACTTTGAGTCAGATACTCAGACTTCATATGCAATTCAGCCATATAACATTTTGAATATTTGTTGTTAGATGAGAAGGATACTACTCGCGCTTCAGAAGACCGCTTGGTCCTTTCTTTACTTTATTTTTCACAATTAAAAAGTGTTGCCTCGCTCTCAGGCCCACTTGTTCACAAGTTGTAAACCACATTCAAGCGCAACATTTCGCATGAGTAAGGGGGCGTGACCCCCAAAACAACGCACTTAATGTGGTTTACAACTCGGCGAACTCTGAACAAGTGGGCCTGAGAGCCATGCAACACTTTTTAATTGTGAAAAATTAAGTAAAGAAAGGACCAAGGGGTCTTCTGAAGCGCGAGTAGTATCCTTCTCATTTCTTCCAGCTGGGGCATGGAGATGGTCATCTGCGCCGCTGCAACCAATAACTGGGTTCGGCATTGACCAGAAGAAAACATGCCGGAGACTGGAAGATGAAGGAACGTGAGCCAGCACGGGAGCAGTGGGGACAGGCTAGTATGAATTGTTAAAGGGGTTGTCCGAGTTATTTTTTTTGTTCTTTGTACGTTTCTAACTAATCAAACATTTACAATTCACTTCCTTCATCTGTAGTTGCTCCTTTCTCAGATTTCACTGAGGGTCACATGACCTGTGACGTCAGCTTCTTTTTCTGCTCTCATGATGTTTCGTGCACAAGCCTAGGGAGTAGATCTGTGTCTGTGCAGGCCACGCCCCCTGCACTGGCCCAGCTGCTCCTGTCTGCCCTGTGTCTCCCCTCCCACTGGATTCTTCAGGAAAGTTTAACCCCTTTTACCATCAGCAGTACAGATTTAGGGCTGGAGGCTCTGCTGAGCAGCTGCAGGCAGTGAAGAGACAAACGCTGGGCACATTGTCTTCCCTCCTGCAGACACAGAGCTGACAGACTGGAGGAGTTCTGCAGAGCATTGCACAAGAACAGGTAAGGGGAAAGATTCTGTGTGTATCAGCAATGTCACTGTACAACTAGGACTTGTAGTCCTACACATACAACATGCTGCCAAGTATCCCAGGAGTCAGATGTTCCACTCGGGGCAGCACTTTTTTCCACTCTAAACAGAGGTCAGAAGAGAACTAGGGAAATAGAAATTTTTATTTTTTTGCCTAAAACTTGCTTTTTTTTTTTTCTTACTTAACTTGGACAACCCCTTTAATAGGCAATGCAGGCTGGGGGCCTTTAGTTAATAGTTAAGAGTTTTCCGAGATTTTTATACTGATTACCTATCCCAGAGAATGGCCGCTTTCACACGAGTGAGTTGTACACTTCGGACTCGGAACGCAAGTATAAGACAGCTCGCATCCTGAACTCCCAGTACTGCCGGGGTCACATAGCATTATATTTATTTATGATGCAGTGTAACTCTTACAGTTCTGGAATGTATTGGATAACACTGACACCATTATGTCACTCACTGTTATCCAATACATTCCAAACCTCTAAGGGTTACATAGCATAATAAATCAATATAATGCTATGCGACCCCGGCAGTACTGGGAGTTCAGGAAGGGGAGCTGTCTTATACTCACGCTCCGAGTCCAAGTGTACAACTCGCTTGTGTGAAAGCGGCCATTCTCTGGGATAGGTCATCAGTATAAAAATCTCGGAAAACCCTTTTAACTATTAACTAAAGGCCCCCAGCCTACATTGCCTAGGGGTTGTCCAAGTCCTGAGCGCTGCTGCCTTGTCTCAGCTCACCAAGCACAGCGCCGTACCTAGTATAGTGGCTGCGCTAGGTACTGCAACTCAGTCCCATTCCCTTGAAGGCGTCTGATCTGCTCCTAAGCCACGTGATAGATGAACATGTCATTGGCCTAGGAAAAGTAGAGCGAAGGCCGTGGCACTCACAAAATTGACAGTGCCTTCTCAAACAGCTGATTGGTGGGGGTCCTGGGTGTTGGACCCCCATCGTTCAGATACTGATGACATATCCAGAGGATAGGTCATCCGTATAAATCTCAGAAAACCCCTTTATTATTCCTGGAAAAACAAACACTTTTACACAACGCTGCATATATTTTGGCCTTCTTTATCCATTTCCACTTTTGGGGAAAAAAAAAATTTAAAATTGAGTTTCCCCTGGATATAGCAGCATGAGGGAATCTTTCATTTCTGTACACATTTTGTTTGGTTATATATAATATATTGACAAACTTGTATTTTTTATTTATTTTTTTTGGTTGGGGGGGGAGGGAATGTAGCAATTCGGCTTTTATGGTTTACTACTTTTGCAATATAAAAACCTAATAAATGTCTGTGTTGCCATATTATGAAAGCCGCACCTTTTATAGTTTTCTCTATCGATGGAGCTGTGGAAAGGTTTGCTTTTTGCATTGAAGTTCCTTTCAAACCACCCAGATCCGACGATCAATGCGGAGAGGCTAAATGGGCCAGGACTAGAGCTAGCCCGCGTCATCACTGACATACGATTACCTCATTTCACATCAATATCCCACTTATCAGTACACCACAGGGAAGGGACAGGTTAAACAGGCCATGCTAGAGACTTCTTTTCTACCGACCATCAGCATCTTTTTATAATACAAGTGAGCGCAACAGATGCCAGATATCTGTCAAAAAGCTGATCTGCCATAATGGATTGTTGTTTTCTGTAGTCAATCATGCCGCTCAATAGGTATAAAACCAATCAAAGGCCTCATGTACAAAAACGTATCCGTATTTATTTCGATGTGCAAACCACAGATACTTTCTACAATTTTCTTACTCCCTTTTACCAGAATTGACGATTCTGCACTGTCTGCAATGTATTGCTTTTTTACAAGCAAAACTTAGTGTAAGGGTCCATTCACACGTCCGTAATTTGGGCCCGCATTCGTTCCGCAATTTGCGGACCAATTCACTTTCAATGGGGCTGGAACGGATGTGAATCTGTATTTCCGGGATCCGCAAATCCGTTTCTAAAAAAAAAAAAAAAAAAAATAGAACATGTCCTATTCTTGTCCGCAATTGCGGACCAGAAAACGCATTTTCTATTATAGTGTCTGTAATGTGCGGTCCGCAAATTGCAGATCGCACATTGCAGGTGTCGGTGTTTTTGCGGATCCGCAAAACACTTACGGACGTGTGAATGGACCCTAACACTATAAATGGGTGCCTGCGAATACCTCATTCTCGGACATCATGCCCGGGGTAAGCTGCGGCCCTGCTCCCAGTGAAATTACGAGCACTTCCTCAGGTTGATCTTGGGGTATGGCATCTTGAGGGGACCCCTCGTGTTCGGCCTCCAGGAGGCTGGTTTTGCTCCTGCTGCGAGTCACTATATTCAGGGACAAGAAAAAGCGTTACTTTGTCATCTGTAATATAACAGGAAAGAATGGCAAAAACGTATGGAGAGCCCCACACAGTAACACTCACTTCACTCCTCAATACCCTACACATAGAAAAGCCATTTCTTCTTTTTTCAGTACAAGTATAGGAAACATATCCAAGTCAGACTCTGGATGAATCATTAAATACAATTTAGAGGAACTATTAACAGTAAAGTGGGAAATGGTTAAAAAGAAAACCTTAATGGTGAAGCTTTCTTTCACTTTCAAAAGACTGTACCGGGTTCTACACAATGGCTTAAATTTTAACAAGATCCGTAAAGAATATACAACGGATACGTTAAAAGGGTTGCCCCATTGTAACAACTTGTCCGCAGAACAGGGAAAACGCGTCTGACTGACTGTTGTCCATCAAATCAAGAGAATGGAGGCCTATGGTCCCCAGTTTGAAAGCAGTGACAGATACGAATGTGCGTCCACTCAATTCAGCTCTGTAGGACTGCTGGACAGGAGCACAAGTGCTTGGCTAACGATGGCGGCCCCTTAGTGTTGAGTGGAGTAGCTTGTCTGTCACTCCTTTCAAATGGTGTAACGTGGGTTCTTGTGATGAACGGGCAGCCGCCAACTCAGTAGAGACACAACCCTTCGACATAGGGAAAGGTAACCTCAGTTTGTCAATTTATTCACAAAATACAGGAGGAATAACAGAGGAGCCGGTCACGCTCCAGAATCTACTAAAACAGACATGTCAAGAAAGGTGACAGGTCTTCCTTAAAGGGGTTGCACCAAAATTTGAAGTTACTCCTTATACCAAAGGTCAGACACCCACCAATGCTGAGAATAGGAGTCCTACTTCTCCGATCTGATGAAGCGACAGGTCGAGAGGGGGCCCTACTGCTCCAATCATTTAGTATAGGACCGCCGGAAATACCAGATCTTCTCCAGCAGTCCCATAGATAATGGAGCATCAGCACGTATGGATAACCTGCCACTCTTGGGGCCTACGACCTGCTCTTGTCAACAGTGGGAGTCCCAGCAGTTGGACCCCCACTGATCATACAGTTATCACCTATCCTGTGGCAACCACTCTATGGAAAATCATACCCGAGTAAGTAACACTACTATTTTCTGTAATGAGTATTAAAAGTAGATCTGTCAGCAGGATGCCCTTTAAATCCCCAGTGAAAAAGACATCCGTGAAATACAAATGTACGAAAAAAAGAAGAATCCATACACACATCAATGAAATACACACATATGGACAGATGCATATATCTATAAGCAGGCACCGAACATCTGGCACAAGGATATACATATCCGCTCACAAACATGTCAGCTTAGGCGGTTTGACAGTTCTGAATATATATATATATAAATGACGCATTATGGATACATGCACGAGGTGAATAATGTCCTCCACTGGGATGAGGAGCTTCAGAAGAGAGAAATGTAAACCAAGCTTGCCAGAAATAAAAGAATAAACCTTTGCCATGTCAGATTCAATAGTGCCAAGGAGCATGCCAGGCAGAACAGTGGACATATGCCATGCTTTCCCTATATAGAAGTAGAGGGAGTTGAGATATGAACACTGTAGGAAAAGGGCAAATTGGGAATGAGGACCTCTATGAATAGGTAGGGCCGCTATATGGCGCCACAATACTGAACTATTCTCTCCGGCTGCAATACTTCCATGGGAGAATACGGCCATAATACCTGAAATAGGACATCTATGCCCTTCTTAAAGGGTTTGAATAAAAAAATAATACAGGGATTTGGGCCAAAATATTAAATATATTGCACGTCAATATGGTCTCAGAGAAAATCTGCAAGAATGACAGCAGAGGACGGCCAGAACATGGCTCTCAGCTGGGCCAAAAATGTAAGCAATATACTAGTGGGAACATGACATGGTTGGTGGCATGGACATGCATTGTGGCAAGCAGCTGCATGACAGAATGACTTTATGGAGGGGCTGCCACTAATGGAAGCGATTCCAGCAAGCTTAGTCACACGCCATGATGGCTGAAGCGATCTTCATGACAGAAGAACATCCCAGTTACACACCAAATGGAGTCACCAGGTTTATATGAGCGGAGAGGTTTGAGGCGGACGTGTCCCAGACTGTCATGGCTGCAAGCTGCTGCCCTACGGAGTCAATCAGGTCAAGTTTGCAAAAGAAAGAATATGATTAGATTACGGACTTGGCATTGGACATGTAAAAATACCTGCTAGAGGGAATACAACTGAACAGAGAACAAGTTAGAGTGGCCACAGACGTTACATTAATGCCGGCCTAGCTGAGCATCTAGTGTGTATGGGGGCCTCCGGACTCTTCCTCAATGGTAGACGTTGATCACATAGAAGGGTCGGATATGATACATTTCAACATGTCCGCCCCTTTGTTCTCAAGAAGATAAGCAGCCACCGGAGGAGTCTCTCCCTATTGAGAACACACGCTACCGCCAAATTCAGGATCCAAGTTCTATGGATCCCAAATACTGTTGTGAGGCTAGGGCTGAGATGCTACAGGCACTGTGTGGAATACAATTAAAGGGGTTGTGCAGCCAGTACATATAGATGCCCTATGCTCCGGCTGGGTCATCAATATCTGATCGGTGGAGGTATGACTCAGCACCCCCACTGATCAGCCGTTTGAAGAGGCGACAGAACTCGTACAAGCACAGCTTTCTCTTCCAAGAATACACTGCACGTCGTCTCTCTTGCAGCGCAATTACAAGTGCTCGTCCCATTCAAGTGAATGAAACAAGCGCTTGTAATTACACCACTTTTTGCTGAGACTTCTAAGACGACACAGTGTAACCATGAAGAGGAAGTAGAGCTCGCACGACCGCCGCCGTCTCTTCAAACAGCTGATCGTGGGGATGCAGGGCGTCTCCCCCATCAATATGATTTTCATGACCTTATCCTGAGGACTGGACATTAGTAACAAAAGTAAACTGCATTACTGTAACATTTCACATCATACATAGGAGTCATGGAGACCTGTAAAAGTCAGTGCTTTAATTATGGTACTGGGCACTTACCTATAGGGAGTCTGTTCTTTCGGCAGGCTGGGGTGGTAGCGGGGGACAGCTGAGGAGTGCTGTAAGGAGTGCTGTCATGGTTGTTCTTGCATGGCTTGGTTTGTGGCACTGTCACCAGTAGGTTTTCCAGGGCCATTCTATCCTCCTCTCGCAGCTGATCCCCAGATATGACACTGCGCAAGAATCCAAGCTGCAAGGAAGAAGCAACATTAACCTCTCTTACGGACATAGACAGAATACAGACCGTCATGTAGATAAAAAAAATTGTTTGATGGCTGATTTTGGCTTAACCTAAACAATCGTTTGCAATGACAGACGGAAGTCTTTTGTCTGCTGAAAAAGTGACCATCCAGGTTGTAAGATTTCGGCCGTGGTTTGCCGAAACTACATTTGTATGGCATGATTGGCATGAACTCAGTAGGTCACTTACATTGTGCTCTAGGATTAAGGAGTCACTTTGTTTTACAGAACGGATTCCTTGGTCGGCCAGTTTAGTCTGATGTGTTGCTGGATGGATTATTCACATAATAAACTACTGGATGTATGTAAAGGGGTTGTGCAGGGCTTTTATATTGACGACCTTTTTTCAGGATATGTCATCAATATCTGATCAGTGGGGGTCCGACTCTCGGCACCCCCACCGAACTGCTGTTTGAAGAGGAGGTGGCGCTGCTTTTCAGAATTGCACTGCGCATTGTCTCACTTGTCTTGGCAGCACTTCACTAGGACGAGCATTCAAAGCAGCGCTCACATGAGTGCCGTCTCCACTTCAAACCTCTGATCGGCAGGGTTGCTTGGACTCAGACGCCCGCCGATCAGATATTGGATGACCTTTTCTGAAAATAGGTCATCAATATAAAACCCCCGCACAACCTCTTTAACCTTGGTTTTATTATTTCTCGATACCTTCTCAGGTCATTTATTGCAGTGTTAGATGAAGAATAAGATTTCCATGGCAAGAGCTGTGTTCACATCAGGTTTTTGTCAAACATTGAACACATGCTACAGAGTCCAGCAAAGAAGTTAAAAAAAAGTAGACATTCTACAGATACGTTTTATACAGTGGACGTGGACCCCTATAGTAATGGACGGCATCTGTCTGAGGCGTCCATTCAAGTAACGAGTCATGTGTATATGCTAAATGTGGGACAAAGACCTGATGTGAACACAGCCTAAAAGCATTTCTGCTGTAGTCTGTAGAAAACAAAGCAGGTGCTCACCAAAGTGACAAGCTGGCTGTATGTCATATACACAACGGTGCGACTTAACCCTTCCAGGAGATTTACAGAAGATAATGGAGGAGTTTCCACCGCTCTGCCTCCAATAACTACATCCAAAAAAGCAGCAACACAGCCCTATGGAGAGAGAAAATAGAATTACATAGAGATACCAAAAGCATTGTGTCTTTTTAATTCATTTACATTTTGTGCAGCCCACATTTTGTTCCCGATTTATCCTGTAACTGGGGCTGACATATTAGCCCCAGTAACAAAGGAAATACTGCTGCCAGACAGGTTGTACAAGGCTGCACAGCCTCACCACACCGCTAATCTGGGTCTGCTAAGGCCAGGGCTGTGGAGTCGGTAGATAAATGCTCCAACTCCTCCGTTTTTGGTACTTCCGACTCCCTGTCTCCGACTCCTCTGTATTTAATATTTTATACATTCCTTGAAGGAAAGAAAGGCAACATACATGTCATTACCACAGAACTACTGGCTAGGAAGCCGCTGCCTTCTCCTCTGTGTGCTGATCTTCTGCTGATGATAGGGCAGTCGGAGGATCCAGGAAGGGGAATTTATTGTAAAACATGATTTCCCCAGTAGAATCCCATAGTCATGTTTAAAGTTTAAGCTAACAATCTGAGTTTACAAGTTTTTATAGCCTTAGCTGAATGACAGCAGTATTTCTAATGGTTTACAGCTTCAGTCTTGAGCTATTGACTATCCATTCCCTTCACTTATACAAGTGTCTCTAGTCCTGCAGAAAACATATTTACTTAATCAGTTATCAGTGAGAGGCTAGGTTAACCATGGGCGTTGCGTTCCCTGTAACAGCGGAACACAACGCAATGGAAAGTAAGTATTGCCGCTCCTTAACTGTGCGTTGCGTGCCATATAGTGAAGCATATGAGAAGCATGCTTCTTCATGGTCACTTAACGTGTTCGTTTTGCGGTAACGTGACGCACTGCATGCATTAGCCTTTATTCTTACAGTAGAGAAGTACCGTATTTTTCGCAAAAGTGAAGGGAAAAATAGCAGTGCGTCTTATGGAGCGAATGCTGCGACCATCCGGTGATTAGGCTGAGAGGGAGGAGAGGCTGGGGGCCGGCATCTGTTTCTGTAATGGCAGCGGGGCCCGATGCAGTCACTGTATTCTACTACACCGGGCCCCGCTCACTGTAGGCTGGGGATCAGCAACATCCGGAGCGCCAACTGTTCTGAAACTACAGCTCCCAGAATCCTGTAAATGTGCATGCTGTGAGTTGTACTCTCATAGCAGCTGGAGTGCTGAAGGCAGTGGCATAGCTAAAGCTCAGGGGCCCCGATGCAAGAGTTCAGCTTGGGCCCCTATCCCTCAGAGCTTTGTGGCCAGGGAAGCACATAGCCTTTGCGGTGTCTGAGGTAAAATGTGAAACGGCAACAGACCTAACCCCTTCTCTTCAGCCAGAGTGACTTGACCAGCATGTACTTTGTATGTACTTTGTCCCTCAGGCTTCTGGGCCCACTAGCGACTGAGTGCTATTGTAGGCCATCAATACAGATCATGGGGGTCTGAACTCTCTCAGCAATCAGAACAGTGATGCCAAGGATGCTCCGCATTTCTGCAGATTTTTGGTCACACAGACACAATGGAGGACATCCGGATCCGGCATTCATTTACATTGAAATGTATTAGTGTCCGATGCAGCATTAAAAATACCGCAATGCCGGATCCATCCTTCCGGTCTGCGCAGACCGGTAAAAATGTGAAATCTGTTTTGTGAAATCGGATCTGTTCTTGCAATGCATTTATAAGACGGATCCGCATCTGGATCAGTCTACAAAATGTTGTCCGTTTGCATGCAGATTGCCGGATCCAGCAGGCCGTTCTGGCGACAGAACTGCTTGCCGGATCACTCTGCCCCAAGTGTGAAAGTAGCCTTAGCTGTTGGAAATGTGGAGAAGCACAGCGCCCTCTAGTGGACATACAGAGTCACTGTCTGTTCAGTCAGGAATTAAAGAACATTTTGCATGTCACACCACTCCCACTGCTGCTCATTTAAATGAATCTTAATGTTAGTACAAAGTTAAAATGAAAATTCAAATAGGCTTTCTTTTTCATTTGACTTTTGGCAGGGAAAATGCCTGCAAGAGATTAAATTGAAATCTCAATCTACCATTTTCAGCTTCTACATGGTGTTTTCATTTGATTTATGATTTTGACATGAAAAACCCACTATAGGAAGAGGAGAATTAATTGACAAAATAAAAAAGGCTATTTTTACATTTATTTTTGACACTTATGACCCACACTGAAGTTAGAAAAGAAAATTCAAAATGGAGAAATTGAATTTTCTTTTTAATTTTGCCATGCATTTTCCAGACACTAGATGAAATTAAAATGTTAAAACGTTATTTTAATTATAATTTTAGTTTTTTCAATTTCATTTTCATTTTGGCAGGTTTTACCTCCCATACCTGGGTGGGGTCTGGAGTAAATCCACAGCAGGGTATTAAGCCAAGTGATAAAATACAGGGAAGATACTATATTGGACTGTACTTTATCACTTGGCAAAGCTTGCTGTGCATTCACTGCAGACTGGTTTCAGGGGCTTCTTAACCTTATCCTGAAGGGAGGGGAGCAATGTTTTTACGTGGGACTGTACGCGCGAGGGGTGATATTATTCACGTGGGACTGTACGCTGGAGAAGTTGATGGGTGGCGAGAGATTTTATTTAGACTACTAATGGTTCCCCTGCATAAATACCAACCTCTTGGCGCATGTTCACACCACCGCTATTTATTTCTCTTCCTGCTGGATCAGACACATAGCTGACAGGAACAGAGCTGAACATGGACTATAATGGAGTCTGTTGAATTTCCATTCGTGGTTCTGTCTTTTTTACCAGCAAGGCTTTTTGTCCAGCGTTTTTCACAAAATCTGCGACACAGGCCGCAAACAGAGCCTCCAATGCAGATGTGAACAAGGCCTTAATATTATTTAGCCCAACATATAATGTATTTGAATTACTTCAACTCTCGTACTCCTCCTCCGCAAAAAAAACGGTAAGAGTATTTTTAGTCTTCCGTAAAAAAATATTGCGGGGTGGCCAGACCCTTATTCGGTTTATTTTTGACCCTTTAAGGAAGACTGTCACGTGAATGACCCTTTAAGGCCTACCACTATCCAGGCATTTTCTGCACAGTTGGTTCACACTGGGATCTCACGTTTCACATTTACGAGTTGTGTACCACACAAGGAGTCATCTGTAAGTCCCTGATGAGGAGTCAGCTCTTCAATCATCATCGTCTACACCGTACATTACTTACTTTGTCAAATTTACTGAGATTGTTCCTGCCACGCGATTCCGCTTCCTCAAATCCCGTCAGAGCCAACTGCTGCAGGAGGCGGCCGACCTAGAGCACAGTAACAAGAGAAGGACCTGAATGACTGGCTTGTTACATTCACATCAGCTGTATTCACTGGTCTGGACGCTGCCAACAGGGAGCCCATCCAGCCGCTCCTTCCTATAATGCTCTCTTTGACACAATATCAAAAAGGGACAAGTGACTGCGGATGAGATTTATAAGCAGGATCTTCACCTGCTCACAGACATGGAGACTGAACTGTGCGGCTGCAATTTCACGTCGTATAAGGCATCATTAGATACTACCAGATATATAACACCTAGTAATTCTCATAGGAGCCAGAAAATTGCAATCATTCTATTCATTTTCAATTTGAAACTCATTTTCCTAAAAAAAAATAAAAAAAATTATAATAATCTCCACCTTTTACCTAAATTCTGTTCTCATCTATTTCATCGGAGAGACTAGGGCTACGCGTTTCTCATCCAAATCTCCATGCACTGAAAGATAAACTATACAGTTCTATCTACTTGCAGTCACCACTAGGGGGTGCTCATCACATACTGTTTATTTAGTTTACAGTATACATAGTATGTAGTAAGCTCCCTCTAGTGGTGGCAGCAGGAAGACAGAAGTTTACCATTTGCAGTCAACCAAGCCCTGTAAACATATTGACGTTTACAGTGGACACAGCTGTGTACTTCCAGTGGCTGGGTCTAGAGTTCCTCCAAGTAGCTGATCGGTAGGAGGTAGTAGTACCGCGAGTCAGACCCCTGCTGATCTGATATTAGTGACCTATCCTGAGTAAAGGGCCCTAAGAACCTCTTGCAGAGATTAATCAGCACAATATTTTGTACCAATATACTGGGAAACAAAAGTAGTAGTCAAGGTTGCACATCCACTTTAACATTTGAAAGCTTGTAACGAGGCTGAGACTATACGACATGATTTGTCCTAGGAAACTTTGCCAGGGGCACTACTCTCAGATAAGAAAATTCTATTGGCAGAGATTAATCTAGGAAACTACACAAAAAGGCATGCGATAGGCAGCTGTTCATTTCAAAATTAAAGAGGACCTTTCATCTGAATTATACTTCTAAAGTAACTATACAGGCATGTAGAGCGGCGCCCAGGGACCCCCTTGCACTTACTGTTATACCTGGGCGCCGCTCCATTTCCCCGTTATTGCCTCCGGTATCTTTACCGTTAGGTTCCCCTGGGTGGAGCCTGCCGTCGGCTCATTCTCCCATGCTGTAGCGCTGGCCAATCACAGAGCTCAGCTCTTAGCCTGAGAGAGAAAAAAGCCTGCAGCATGGGAGAAGGAGGCGCCGGCAGGTTCCCCTGGGTGGAGCCTAACTGTAAAGATACCGGAGGCAATTACGGGAGAACGGAGCGGCGCCCGGGTATAACAGTAAGTGCAGGGGGGTCCCTGGACAACGCTCTACATGCCTGTATAGTTACTTTAGAAGTTTAATTCTGGTGAAAGGTCCTCTTTGTAGAAAAATCAGAACAGACTGCCTACTTACCTGCTCCCTCGCCCGGGTCCCCAGCAGTCAACATCAGCTACAGAAGCGTCAAAGCATATGTTGACAGCAGGGGGCTCAAGGGGCAGCCGAGGCCACAGATCAAAGGAGTTTGGTTCTTGCTCCCTGCCGCTAGTTCCCAAGTAATCAAGGGAATACTCGGCAGAGATACTGTAGGATACATGTGAAATGAAGTGGTCACAGTGACCCAGCATGGCTTACATACCTGCATCAAGTTGAATCGAGCCACTTCGTTGATTGGAGCATCAGATATAATCCCATACTGCTCTGGATTCACTATGGCAGGGCAGATGAAACAGGTCAGCAGGAGGTCGGTGCACATAGACCTTGCTTCACCGACGTCCAGACCTTCCACACAAGACAGAGTTTTGTACATCTGAGATACAATCCACCTCAGGCTGTGTGGGAAGCAGTAGGTATTTTGTTTTAAATAACCGATAAATTTGTTGACCAGTGTTACCAGCTTGGCTTCGTTGGAATCTATCATCTCCTGGACCTTCTGCCTAAAGCGGTCACTGCCCTTCTCCCCAAATAATTTCTCTTGCTGAGCTGGAGAGAAGCGCTCAATAAGCTTGCTTGGATCTATCTCCAGATGATCTTCGTCCTCAACTAATAGCTGCATGATGGGCTCATGTAAAGTTGCTGTTAGGAAGAGCTTGGCTGAGAAGAGTCCCTCAGAAAAAAGTTTAAAGATGATGCTGAAGGCACAAGTACCTTTCCGGAGCAGTCGACGAGGGTTATCGCTTTCCTTCAGCTCAAATTCAATCAGGTAGCGTAATACCTGGAGCAAGTAGCTTTCATCCTCCTGCATTATACAGTTTGCATACAGAGACGTGAAGACAGTCTGGATGACACTCTGAGCGTTCTCCTGGTTAAGCTTCTCCGCAGCCACAAGACAAGATGCAATCAGCCTTGGGTTCTCCCGGAGCCGATTGAGAAACTCGCCATACGAGGTCTCCTGAAATCCTAGCTGTTTGTAGCCGTCCACAAACTGGGTGTCCTCCAGCACCTTGGCGTGCTGACAACATTCTGCAGGTGATGCTTCAGCACTAAAAAATAAAATAAAAATATATAAATTTATGAACTTTTACAGCCAGGAGTAGGTTTAAACGGCTGGTGCACAACCTGCAGCCTGCAATGTAACGCTGTGCATCACCAGAAAACACCAACGTCTGTAGGTCGCGGGGCCGTCTCTCAATTGTAGTTTATGGGAGTTATTAAAGGCTAGGCTGGTACTACAACACCCATAATCTACAATGGAAAGAGCTGCATGCCTGCATTGGCTCATCTTTGGAGTGCTGACTGGGAGAAAAGGAGATCCCCATTCCCCTGAGTATGCAGGACTACCCTAGCACTGCATTCCTGTTATTCTCAAGATAAGTGAGGGATCCAGATGCTGAACCCCCATCAATCATAAAGTGATGGCATATCCTAATGACTTGTGTCACTTTAAAGGGGTTGTCCGGGTTCAGAGCTGAACCCAGACATATCCACATTTTCAACCAGGCAACCCCCCTGACTTGAGCATCGGAGCAGTTCTTTTATTTACAATAACACACTGCCGGGCGGAGGCTTCTGCCCTGCAGTGTGTTCCGTGACGTCACCGGCACTGATGGGCAAGCTTTAGCGCTGCCCTAGCCTGTAAAACGGCTAGGGCAGCGCTAAAGCCGGTCCATCAGAGCCGGTGACATCACCGAACACACTGCTGGGCAAAAGCCTCCGCCCGGCAGTGTGTTATTGTAAATAAAAGAGCCTTTGCCCTGCGCGATCCAGCACAGGGCAAAGGAGAGCATCGGAGCAGAAATGCTCCGATGCCAACATCAGGGGGGGCTGACTGGGTTAAATTATGGGTATATCCGGGTTCAGAGTTGAACCCCTTTAAGAGGTAAGAACAGTGGTAGATCAGTGGTAGCAAACCTATGGCACGGGTGCCAGAGGGGGCACTCAGAGCCCTCTCTGTGGGCAACCACTCCCTGGAAAAAGTATATGGTGTACCAATAGAGCCTTGCCTGACAAATAAGTCACCATACACTGCTATCTCTTCATGAGAAACAGCAGGGAGGGCTTTTTCCCCCCAACCCATTACACCCATGAACTAAAATCCAAAATAATCCAACCATAAGAAGCAGCCAACGTCTCCACCTAGATACTCTACCTGGTGAGAATAAGCCTGTCCAAGTTGATTCTCTGCTGTTTAGAAATCCAAGACGTGCGGTACAGCTTTTCTGCCGTTTTCAACACATCGGCATTTAGCCTCTGGATGAGCTGCTTCTCCGAATTAACATACAGGCGTTCTTGCTTGAGGTGGCGGGCAAGGGTGTGGATATCCGGCTTCACCATTCTGGGACGCGATGAGAACCGCTTGACCTATAAAACACATACAGACCATACATTAGAGTCAGCCGGGATAGTCTAATCTGAGCTGAGGCAGCAGCCTACATTTCCAACACATTTTTTAAAAACTGCTGTAAAAGGGATTTTTGATTTTTTTAACCATTTGATATCAAATCTCTCATCAGAGATCTCACACTACAGAGATCTAAGGGTAATGTCGTTTGTGCGGATTTCACAGTTTCCACATAAACTGCATGAGCTATTTGCAGATTTTATCGTGGATTTTCACCCAGATCTCATCTGTGCAAAGGGTGAAATCTGTAAGGCTACTTTCACACTTGCGTTGCTTGATTCCGGCAGGCAGTTCCGTTGCCTGAACTGACTGCCTGATCAGGCAAACTGTATGCAAACGGATGTCATTTTTTCTGACTGATCAGGCATTTTTCTGACTGATCAGGATCCTGATCAGTCAGAAAAATGCCTGATCAGTCAGAAAAATGCATTGCAATACCGGATCCGTTTTTCCGGTGTCATCAGGCAAAACGGATCCGTTTTTTTTTTTTTTTCATTTTTAAAGGTCTGCGCATGCGCAGACCGGAAGGACGGATCCGGCATTCCGGTATTTTGAATGCCGGATCCGGCACTAATACATTCCTATGGAAAAAAATGCCGGATCCGGCGTTCAGGCATGTCTTCAGTTTTTTTCGCCGGAGATAAAACCGTAGCATGCTACGGTTTTCTCTTTTGCCTGATCAGTCAAAACGACTGAACTGAAGACATCCTGATGCAAACTGAACGGATTACTCTCCATTCAGAATGCATGGGGATATGCCTGATCAGTTATTTTCCGGTATAGAGCCCCTGTGACGGAACTCTATGCCGGAAAAGAAAAACGCAAGTGTGAAAGTACCCTAAAACTGACATGCTATGGGTTTCAAAATACGCACCCTTCAATTTCTGCATCATGTACATCAAATTTTGAAAACCTCATCTACCGTATTATGCTCCAGATTTTCTACAAGGAAATCTGCGTGTAACATGCACTGTGTGATTGTACCCGGAGGATTTATTTGCTTTCCTTGGTTGATAACCTTCACCTCCAGCATGGTGCACTGTGACCATCTACCCCGTCCTACGTAGAAATAAATACTCCCGCTATATAATATCAACAAGGAATCCTCTGAGGGGGCATTTATTTTTACCAGTTTATAACACTGCTCCCAGCAGGCTACAAAGGGAGTAGGTGGGAGACCTCAAGATTGAGGGTCCCCACTTAATGAAGATTGTGGTTGATAAAAAAAATTGCCCCTATGGTCCCTTGTGCAGAAGGCTTCCTTTCCACATGCCTTTCAGAAGCGTTCTTCGCCATATTTGCCGACCGCACTTTAACCCTCTAAAATTCACAGGAAGACAGCCCCTTATTCCACACTGATGCAAGGATCCTGAAAATAAGAAACTGCCCCACATTCTTTCAACGCAGAGGTCTCCCAACTTCTAGAATAAGAGTACAGCAGGATACGGAAACTAAAGTGTAATAAGCCATTTTTCGAGAAGCTTCATGTGAAGTCCCGAAGAGATCTTCTCAGAAGACTGCTGGACTACGAGAAGCGTTTTAGCATAAACCCTGCAATCCTCTGACAAAGACCACATTGTGGCGAGTGAAATAAGTTCTGTACTCGAGTTCCTCTTTGGCAAATTCCAGTAAACGAGGAGGGAGAGGATTAAAGGGATGAAGGAGCTACATTATTAATTCCTTATGTACCATTCACACACGTAAAGCCATAAAAGCCTTCAGATACCTCTAGGCGGACGTCACCCACAATATTCATTATTCTGTACTTCTGGGGTGAGCAACCTCTGGCACTCCAGCTGTTGTGAAACTACAACTGAGTGAAGCCTGCTGGGAGATGTAGTTTCACAACAGCTACAGCACCGAATGCTGATGACCCCTGTAGTTGTAGGGGGCATCTTCTCTAGACCAAATCATTTCTAACCATCTGTGCTTCTAAGATGGTCGGATTTACAAAGTATAGGTAAAAGCAGAGTGGCGGCAATGGACAAGTGCTCCACTCTGCACCAGATGTGATAAAGCTCCACCATTGAGTTCTTCAGCAGGTCATTGACCACATGGAGGCCACCATGAAGATCCTACAGGAATATACAAGGGAATGGCAGAAATAGAAGCCGACTTTCTCCCAGCTGGCCTGCCGTGGTACATGAAGCTAGGCCAATGCTAATGAATTAAGAATTTACTATTTAGGTCATTCCCTAAAATATCTGTAGAGGTTCATTACAGGTGAACCCCCAATATAACACTGGTGTCCTGGCTTTCACATTCGGTCATGCTTGCACTGGAGTCAAAGCTATTCTGACTGGTAACGTCCCACCCATTACGATATAAAAAAGATGCATCCATCAGAGATCAGAATTGATGACACCAATGTGAACAGAGCCCAAGGCTGGTTTGTCACCACTAGGAAAGGAAATATAATTGTAGTCTGCAAATTGTCTGTAAACATTTTGCTCTACAACATTAAAGGCTATGTACCCCTTCGGGGGGGGGGGGGGTTATGACTGCATTTTTCATTTTGGGCTTAAAATCATTTTTTCAATTGGTCTTTTTTTTTTAAAATATTCAGTAGTTTTGTCATAAAGGGTTAACTTCTGCAAGCTGTGAGAATTTGTGGCAGTCATCTAATAACCCTTATCTTTAAATTACTAATAGCTCAAACACTTAGGTCTCCTTCACACGACCGGATGCCATGCGTGTCATCCGCAGCGTGAAAGACAGCCAAGCCCCGTTACGGACAGCAGAGACACGGAGCATTAACATGGTTGATAATGCTCTGTGCCTCTGGTCTTTTTACTACATAATCACAGTGACAACTTTATCTCACTGTGATTTTGTAGTAAAAAGATTAGAGAGAGGCACGGAGCATTATCAATCATGTTACTGCTCTGTGTCTCTGCTGTCCGGTGCAGGGCTTGGCTGTCATTCATGCTGCGGATGACACGCATGGGATCCGCTCGTTCGAAAGAGACCTTATTTAAGTCACATTCCTATCAGCAAGATAAGAATTGAGCTATAATGAGTGTTGATAATGTCAGAAATAAGGAGCAGCCTGATTGGAAGCAGTAAACACAGAGCTTGCTGCTAGAGAATCTCAAGGCTGTACAGAGAAAGGGGCTCAATAAAGGCCAACTGATAAAATAGTTTTAAGGGTACTTTCACACTAGCGTTTTTCTTTTCCGGCGCTGAGTTCCGTCCTAGAGGCTCAAATCCGGAAAAGAACTGATCAGTTTTATCCTAATGCATTCTGAATGGAGAGTCAGTCCTTCAGGATGCATCAGGATGTCTTCTGTTCAGTCTTTTTGACTGATCAGGCTTTTCAGAAAAACGTAGCATGCAGTATTTTTACCTCCGGCCAAAAAGCCTGAACACTTTGACTGAACGCCTGATCAGGCTTTTTTCCCATTGACTTGCATTAACGCCGGATCCGGCCCCGTGTGTTCAGTCAAAACGGATCCGGCTTTTGCATGTTAAACCCGAAAAATGTGAAAAAAAAGTTAAAGTCCATAAATGGCGGATCCGTTTTTTCCAATGCATTTTTCCATTGTGATCGAAAGCCTGATACGGATTCAAATGTAATCCGTTTTCACACGTTTTTCCGGATCCGGCGGGCAGTTCCGGTGTCGGAATTGAACGCCGGATTAAAACAACGCTAGTGTGAAAGTAGCCTAAGCTCAACACAATGTGCAATAGTTTAAAAAAAAAATCCCCCGAAAGGTGTACATAGCCTTCAAAGGGAACCTGTCACCTGGATTTTGGGTATAGAGCTGAGGACATAGGTTGCTAGATCGCCGCTAGCACATCGGCAATACCCAGTCCCCATAGCTCTGTGTGCTTTTATTGTGTAAAAAAAACCTATTTGATACATATGCAAATTAACCTGAGATGAGTCAGAGCTTGAAAATATGACTCTTCTCTGGTCACACAAGTAAGATATGACTCTTATGTTAATTTGCATATGTATCAAATCATTTTTTTTTACACAATAAAAGCACACAGAGCTATGGGGACTGGGTATTGCGGATGTGCTAGTGGCCATCTAGCAACCCAGGTCCTCAGCTCTATATCCAAAATCCAGGTGACAGGTTCCCTTTAAAGGGGTTGACAACAGAAATGGTCCGTTAGCACACAGTATCTCTATTGATGGGTTTAAAACAAGGCCAACTAGTGTCACTAAGTGGCGTCGACTACGGATGAGCGAACTTGTGTTTAAAGTTCAGCATACAAGGTTCGGGTTATCTAAGAATTCTGTTATGGATTCCGCCACCACGGACCATAACTTATGGTGCATGGTAGCCAAATCCATAACTGAATTCTTAGATAACCCAAACTTGAAACACAAGTTCGCTCATCCCTAGTGTCAACTGTATCGGGGCAGGTGCTCTACAGAAAGAAAACAGCAGGCACCCACCTGATAGGGACAAATAGTGCCCATAACTCCACAGCATGAATTGTAAATAGGACTCAAGAGCAAAGGAACCCTTCAAGTACCTGCACTGCCTTCAGACTACAGATTATATCTACAACCTTTACAAGAAGAATATAAGACTTGCGGGTGCGCAGAATTAAAAGGTTTTACTATGAAAAATATTCAACATTTTTCAAACAAGCACCCGGATGTGAATATATTTCAATATAATTGCATGTAATAAAATAAAAATAAAATAGTATTGTCACTGAGCTATTTAATAACATGTGTCTGTACAGCGCCACCTGCTGTTTGCCATTTTCCTTATTTCTTGTCCATATCAATGAGGTGGTCACACACACTCAATTTAAATCTTTAACTGCCACCAGCCATATCCTCTGTTAGAAGTTACAGGAAGAGAACTACAGCAGAAAGGACACACCTTCTGAGCTGCTAGCCTGAAATACAGCTAGCAGTGCAATAATTGGGGAGATCTCTGGATCCATGTGAGGTACAGGGCTGGTTCTAGCTTTGTTAGAAAGATTGCCATGAATTATAGGATATCTGATCTTCATTTTTTACATTTATCATGGCATAACCCCTTTAAAGGGGTTCTTCGGTATTCTCAGGATAGGTCATCAATATCAGAGCAACCGACAACCGGCACTCCTGCTGATCAGGTGTATGAAGGGAAGGCGCGCACAGCGCGCGTGCCGTCTCCTCTCTCTCTTCCTGCTTTCTATAGACATAGCAAACAGCAAGCAGGAAGAGACGGCATGGCGCGCGCGCCTTCCCTTCATACAGCTGATCGGCGGGGGTGCCAGGTGTCGGACGCCCTCCGATCTGATATCAACTACCTATCCTGAGGACAGGTCATCAATATTAAAGGCCCAGAGAACCCCTGAGATTTTACGGTGGAACAATACGCAGGGTGTACACTGTTGGATGGTTATGACCCCAACCCTTGTTTATAGTGTTAAGTGTCACATACATTAGGGCTGCGATCCTTTACCTGAATGGAAGAATGGTCCTAAAATGTACAGGACAATAACAATGCATTTTCTGGAGGCGCTGGAGCGTCACACAGGTACAGCCCGTAACATCTTGCCCCAACACACCCCTCCCTACAGAACTGCGGTCACTGGATACAGCAGCTCTCATACCATTCATCCTCGGAATATGAGTTCTACAAGTGCAAACCTGACCTTCCAGGGCACAAAGACCTGTCGTATGTTCCTGAAACTGGTCACCTTACAAAAAAAACAAAACTATTTCATTTCCACAGAAACAACAAGTTCTCATGAATCATGGCCAATAAGTAAACGGTCAGCTTCCCTGTAAATTAACCCTTAGGATACCAGAGTTTTTTTGTTTGTTTTCATTTTTATCCCTATCTTCCTTGAGCTACAACTTTCCAGAAGATCTGCTGGTAGAGGAATGTAAATAGCGCCGTCCAGTGTGACCCAAAATAGCACCGAAAACCGATGAAAGAACAGTGTTTGGCAGAGGCCGGGTGGGCAGTGCAAACCATTCAACCCCATCCCCACTAGTTAAAGGCTGGAGAACTGGACTTCAATATTCACAGGACACTCAACATGTAGGTGGGACTGAACGTTTGTTAGCACAGTGTGTGTCTCTGGTGCTAAATGCCCTATTCAAAATCATACGGCCACTTAAGTTATTTTTTGCGGGACAAGTTGTACTTTCTAATGCCACCATTTAAAAGGCATACATACAATGTAGTGGGAAGCAGGAAATATTTTTTAAATGGGGTGAGCTTCCCGGTTTTTCACCCTTTAGATGCCATGACCTCACTTGATCACGGCATCGAAAAGGCTTTAATTACCGTGATCGGCATTATTGCCGGTCGCGGTAATTAGCTGCTGTTTGAAAGAGAGGAGACCCGACGGCCATGACACCCGCTGCACGTGCTAGCGGGCGCCATGTTTGCCCATTGCTGGTAGCGAAAGGGTTAATTATAAACATCTAGTAGGTATAATAGAGGAATGGCACAACACAGAGTCTTAAGAAAAGATGCTCCAGAATTGTTACTACATGGGGAAAGCAAATAGTTACTAAAACAGACATGTCAGGAGAGGCAACTTGGGAGAGAAGTCCCTTTGATAAAAGAAGAAAAATTACAGATCATAGAAATCTATGGAACATCAAATGGGAACAATAAATCTACTTGTAAATATAAAAATCAAACAGCCTGAAGCACAGCTCATTTGTGCCACTATGAAATGCACCTCTTATCTCTTGGCGGATGGAGATCTTTCTCTGGATGATATCCGTATGCCGTCTGCATTTTCTGCGGCCCCGCAGAAATTAATCGGTTCACGCCCAACCCGCAAAAAAATGCAGATTGGACTAAAACTACAGTGAAGTGAATGCACCATTCAAACGTGGAGCTCGTGTTCGGACCTTGCACACGTTTTATGAGGGCAAGGCCGGAAACTGCCCCTAGAAATGCAGTTTGTGAACAGACTTAAAGGGGTTCTGCACTTTCAATTAACTGATGATCTATCCTCTGGATAGATCATCAGCTTCTGATCGGCGGGGGTCCGACACCCGGGACCCCCGCCGATCAGCTGTTTGAGAAGACAGCGGCGCTCCAGCAGCACAGCGGCCTTCTCACTGTTTACCGCCGGGCCGCCCGCCCACTGACGTCACGACTTGTATCAACTAGAGTGGGCGCGGCTAAGCTCCATTCAAGTGAACAGAGCTTAGCCGCGCCCACTCTAGTTGATACAAGTCGTGACGTCAGTGGGCGGGCGGCCCGGCGGTAAACAGTGAGAAGGCCGCGGAGCTGCTGGAGCGCCGCTGCCTTCTCAAACAGCTGATCGGCGGGGGTCCCGGGTGTCGGACCCCCGCCGATCAGAAGCTGATGATCTATCCAGAGGATAGATCATCAGTTAATTGAAAGTGCAGAACCCCCTTAATGTCACGGTCTCTCCCATGACAGGTGTTAGAAGATCTGACAGCCTCTTTTGGTTTCACTTCTTTCAGTGTTGTTGATGGTAATGACCACACCTCTTGTCTCAGGTGCAGCATAGTGGTCATTACTATTCCCCTATTTAGTCTAGCTACACCCATCCCTCCATGCGGGAGATAGCTCCATTTTAGTAGAGGAAGGTGTTTGTGTCTGGATCTCAGCAAGTTCTTCTTACAGAGTTAAAGGGGTTGTCCGAGTTATGAAAAAAAATATAGCACTGAAAATCTGATATATAACTGAGCTAAGCAAGTTTTATGCAAAATTTTTATATATATATATATATATATATATATATATATATATATATATATATATATATATATATAATCAAAGAAATAGGACTGCACTCCGGATATTGATGAAAAAAATCAAGTGGTTTTATTCACCCATATAATGGCAAATCTTGCAACGTTTCAGCTCTTGCGAGCCTTTCTCAAGCATAGAGTAAGTGAAAGTGAGCACATATAAAGCATTTACAAAACAGTGCTACACCCATCGGGGTGTGGTTACAATCAACTTAATTACAGACATGTGTTACAATTATAAAGTGCATATTTAGCATAGTAATCAGTGGAATACATTTCATCCTATCAGGATATAGTTCCTTTACATACAGAATAAAAATATATCCAAGACTAGTGTTCCAATTAGAATCATAAAGTGTTATAAACATACTGAATAGGGATCCCAGGAAGATGAATCCTATTCAGTATGTTTATAACACTTTATGATTCTAATTGGAACACTAGTCTTGGATATATTTTTATTCTGTATGTAAAGGAACTATATCCTGATAGGATGAAATGTATTCCACTGATTACTATGCTAAATATGCACTTTATAATTGTAACACATGTCTGTAATTAAGTTGATTGTAACCACACCCCGATGGGTGTAGCACTGTTTTGTAAATGCTTTATATGTGCTCACTTTCACTTACTCTATGCTTGAGAAAGGCTCGCAAGAGCTGAAACGTTGCAAGATTTGCCATTATATGGGTGAATAAAACCACTTGATTTTTTTCATCAATATCCGGAGTGCAGTCCTATTTCTTTGATTATATTATTGGGGACTGCCGTTATCCCGCTTGGATTTTGCACCCACTCTTCGGCTGGTGCTCCCGCTGGACTTTCTTTTATATATATATATATATATATATATATATATATATATATATATATATATATATATATATATATATATATATATATATATATATAGTCTCCTCACTATTTGCAGAGCTGTGCAGCTGAAAAGGTTAAGAATCCTAGCAGAGAGTAGACGGGAGTAAAGGGGGGGGGGGCGTGGCCAGCATAGTGACGTCTCGTTTACAGGCTTGTAAACGACCTTTATCAGAGCAGGGAGAGAAGCTGACATCACAGGTCATGTGACCCTCCGTGAAATCTGAGAAACCAGCCCCTGGAGATAAAGTGAGTGAATTGGAAAGCTGTTACATTTGCCTAGTTGGCAACATAGAAAGAACAAAAAAAATAACTCGGACAACCCCTTTAAGTGTCTTTTTCCTTTTTTGTATTTCGTTGTTTTCCCTGTCTTTTGGTATTAGGCCTGAGGTAGACTCCTGGGAAGGAACAGGTCGTCTATGATCCAGTCACTATCCCCAGGGCATTACAGGGTGAGCCAGACCTCTAGGTTCCTGTGAATGAACAGTCCTACCATTGAGGTCTGTTCATTCGGATAGCAGACAGGGCTAGGGTTAGGATTTCATTAGGTGGTGACCCTTTTCCCTCTCCCTAGTTGTCAGGCCTGATACCTTCTCCCTCCCACACCACACCGTGACACTTAAGTGGCCGTATGATTTTGAATAGGGCATTTAGCACCAGAGACCTACACTGTGCTAACAAACGTTCAGTCCCACCTACATGTTGAGTGTCCTGTGAATATTTAAGTCCAGTTCTGCAGCCTTTAACTAGTGGGGATGGGGTTGAATGGTTTGCACTGCCCACCCGGCCTCTGCCAAACACTGTTCTTTCATCGGTTTTCGGTGCCATTTTAGGTCACACTGGACGGTGCCATTTACATTCCTCTACCAGCAGATCTTCTGGAGGCCATTAGAACTTCAGGAGGAGAACTGTGCTTTAGTCTATACAGGATCCTATAAACCACCAGAAATAGGATACATGAGAATACATTATTTTTTTGAACCAGTCACATTGGCTATCTGCAGGCAGCATGTTATAGAGCAGGAAGAGCTGAGCAGATTGAAATATAGTTTTATGGGAAAAGATTCAGGGTAATTTGCATTTCCCTCATTAAACTTGCATTTTGTCTGCCAAGTGGATGGTCCTACTCAGTGACTAACGGGCACCTCTATAGTAGGGCCACCCACTGGACTCCTAAGCATGCCAAGTGCAAGGATTTCAATAACTACAATGCAAGTTATCCTGAAACCTTCCTCCTGCTCTATAACCTGCTGCATGCAGATTAGACATTGTCAGGCTAACGACTGGCTCTGTTTAATTTGGCCATGTATGTGTTATTAATGGAATGGGGGGAGAAAGACACTTCTGGTGGAAGTTTATCTTCTAGGAGAACAAAAAGGAAAAACCACACATCTGTCGGGGGAGAATCCAGAGCTGCTCATACACATTACCACGGCGCCTTAAAATTTGCAGATGTCGTCAAGACTTTTTAGCCTTGCCACCATTTGCGACAGGGCTGCCGCTGCAAGCCGTTAGAAAACATGGCACGCGCCGCTCTCAGCGCACGCCATGTTCTCTTCACTAGCACAATGGAGAAGGAGGGAGTCCGTCCCTCCCTTCCCACTGTGACACGGCTGCTGCTGCCACCAATGGGGAGATAGCATGGGGAGGAGCTGTGGCCACTGCGCCACCAATGAATGTAAAACTAATTTATTTAAGTGTAGGCAGCAGGTGCCAGCAGCTGTATCACAGACCTGGCACCTGGCCTCAATAACAGGGCATGCGATCCGCGGCTATTAACCCCTTTAGGTGCCACATCTGAGGGGTTAATTGCCGCGGTTCGGCAGATTGCACGCCCTGTTATGCCTACAATTGAATTAATGAGTTAATTACATTCATTGGTGGCGCAGTGTGCCCTCCTCACCCCCCAGTATTAGCATCATTGGTGGCGCAGTGGCCACAGGTTCCCCTCCATTGGTGGCAGATTACACTGCTGGGGCTCCAATCGGTTACCATGGTGGCCATGACGCTGCTGAAGCTCTGGCCATTTTTTGTCACCTTGCCCCCCCAAAAAAAAAAAAATAGGACACGGCTGTTCTATTAAGGGCCAGACGTTCCAAAAAATATGGAATGCACACGGCTTTTTTGTTGTTTTAGTTTCTTCGAATGATAAGTATTGGAATACTTTTTTATGGTATCGATATTGAATCAAAATTTTGTTATCGTGACAACCCTAGCGGCGGTGCATGGGAGCCAATAATTCCTTGCCCCGCAACCGATCACCTACGCTACAGGCCTGAGGTCTATTTGGTAGTGAAATCCCAGCGTAGGCGGGAGTGATGACACACCTCTGCAGAAAGCCAAACAAAGAAAAAAAGTTCACACGTTTCATCGATAAAGGAAATGGATGCAAAAGGTGTCCACAGCCTTTAATTTCTCCATAAAAGCAAACTACATAGCAGGAGTCATTAGTGGATGTGCTTCACACATATAGCAGTACTTAATGATAAAGCGGCATCCCCACGCAGCTAATTATGGGACCCCACCCAAATAACAGCCTCTAGCAAGTTCAAGGCTTCACAAACAAATTCCTTGTGCGATTAGTCACTTAAAAAGTTTTACACCATAGAAACAGTGCTGGAAGGCTGGAGTCGGGGCAGGGTGAAGTCTCTAATATGTTCCGGGATGATCAAATTGATTCAACTCATCATCCTTTATCCTTCATCATCCTCTTGATGCTTCATTGATAGGGCTGGACACCTCACTGGCCATGCCAATGTCGCTCCTACGCCGCTGGTCTGAGAATCAGTGCAAGTGCAGAGGCTCTACACTAAAGAGTAACAGAGCATGAACAGCGCTGCTCCAGAAGCAATGCTTCCGGGCTTGAGCCGCTACGAGAAGTGGCGCAGGCGCGAGATAGTCAGGTCTGGGCCCTATCAATCAAGCATAAGGGGAGATTTCTTCTGCATCGGGGACAACCCCTCACAGGTGAAGAACTCTAGTCGATGAGACCAATCCATTCGCTCATCCATATGCCTAACCACTCTAATCAGAAGTACTACGGAGGATAATTTACATGGAAGAGCCCTAGGCTGCAACTCGGAGGATTTGTGTGCCACCATATAGCGCCTCTGCACTATGTACCTGTAGACCCTGTCCATACTGACACACACTGCCATTAACAAGACTGCTGCAATCAAACCGTCTGCTACTACTTAGGGCCTCAAGCACACGACCGTGGTTTTGGTCCGCATCCGATCAGCATTTTTTGCGGAATGGACGCGGACCCATTCATTTCAATAGGGGTCGCAAAAGATCGGACAGCACACCATGTACTGTCCCCATGGGCACTTCCATTCCGCGGCCCATAATGGAACAGGTCCTATTCTTGTCCGTTCTGCAGAGGGTAGGACGTACTGTTCCGCAAAATGTGGAACACACACGGCCAGTATCCGTGTTTTGCGTGTGCATGAGCCCTAAAGGGGTTGTCCAACAGGGCAATTGATAAGCATCTCATTGGTGGAGGTCCAACTGCTGAAACCCACAGAGATCATGAGAACAGGGTCCCAGAGTTCCTGGAGTGAAAGATGCAAGGGTACCACTCCACTCAGTCCCTAACGGAATGGAGATAGCCGAGCAATCAACTTGCTGAAGTCAATATGTTGTAAGCAAGCATAAGGATCTGAGAAAATTTAACAAGTGCGACTTTGTGATGGTAGAAAACTGTGTTATAACATCTCCAAAAACAACAGGTCTTGTGGGGAGTTCCCGGTGTGAAGTGGCTAGTACCTACCATACATTGTCCAAGGACACAAAAGAATTGACAACTGGTCAAGGGCGCCCAAGGCTCATTGATGCACGTGGGTAGTGTAGGCTAGCCTGTCTGGTCTCATGACACCGTAGAGCTACTGTAGCAAAAGTTACTGACGTAGTTAATGCTACCAATAATATAAATATGTCCCTAGTCCACATCGACCACCTGTCCTCTGCAGAAAGTGGACACAACGGACGAAAAAAGCATCGGACCTGAGAAAGAGATGGCAGCAGAGTGCACTATGCGAAGACAAGACAACCGTCAGTGTGATGCTCTAGGCCAGGGATCAGCAACCTCCGTCACTCCAGCTGCTGTGAAACCACAACTCCCAGCATGCACAATTACTCAGCTATTCTAGTAACTCACATAGAAGTAAGAGGAGGATTCTGGGAGTTGTAGTTTCAGAACAGCTGGAGTGCTGGAGGTCTAGGCAATGTTCTGCTGGGAAACCTTGGGTCCTGGCATTCATGAGGAGGTGACTGTGGTTAATCCTATGTGGTTTGTATAAGAAGAAGCATTGACAATGAAGTTGTGAGCGCTGTGGATCTTTCTTCCCAGCCCAGGAGGAGGTCTACAATGTACCAGCACTGCCCCGGCTCAGGGAATTGTGCTGGATAGGCACTTTGACAGTGGATTTCCGAGTGGAAATGTTCTTCGAGGTGGGGAGGAGATTTACACTAAGAATCCTTCCTGTGCATGGCCCTTGTACAGCGTGCGGATGAAATCAATAGTCAGTGTTTGGAGGACCTTCTCTTCCTGGAAAGGCATCTCCAGTTCCTGCTGTTCTGTCTCGTGGGAAGAAGGTTTCTACCATTCTCACATCGAGACCTTGCTGGTTTCAGGGGTCTCTGCTCGGTCGCATTACTGAAGGCCGACTGAGTGCATGCCGCCATTTCTTTAACTCCTGCAGAAATGTCCTATCCTTGTCTCCAAAACGGACAAGAATAGGACACGTACTATCTTCTTTGCGGGGCCACGGAACGGACATGCACACGGTGTGCGGTCCTCATCTTTTGTGACCCCCATTGAAATGAATGGGTCCGCATCTTATCCACAAAAGACACGGATTGGATGCGACCGAATATATAGTTGTGTGCATGAGCTTAAGGGTGCATTCACACAACCGTATGTATTTTGCTGTCTGCAAAACGCGGATCCGGTGAAAATATGGATCATTGGAAAAATGCCTATATGCCCTATAATAGAAATGCCTATTCTTGTCAGCGATTGCGGACAACAATAGGACATGTTCTATCTTTTTGCAGAACGGAAGGACGGGACGAAACCCCACGGCAGCACTCCGTAGCAGGCCGAAGAGTGACGTGTGGTACATCAGCAGATATCGTGAAGAAATGCAAAGCTGCAACTTCTCCGCAAATTAATACTTTCCTTCCAAGTAACTAAAGTTGCTGAACACGGCCGGCCATCATCTGATGAAACGTGTCCAACGTGAACAGGAAAAATAGTCCGCCACCAGTGCTCACTACGTCATTCCCACAAGTCACATGTCCATCATGTATAGTTTACAGAATCAGAAATGCAAAAGGCAACGTATTCTTAATGACATAATCCAAGCTCAAATAACTGCTGAACAAGCAGCTCTTCTATGGGGTCGTTACCAGTGCAGCGAATATAACCGCCCAGTGCTGTACGGAAATACAGGCGCTTTACGTGCGCATTAATAAAGGATGAGATGGGAATGGGGTGACTTGAATTAATGGGTCAGGAGAGCGCTTTGTCCAGTCTCCATGGAGCCCACACTAAGGGCTCGTTCACACAAACGTGTGCTGCCCGTTGCCGTATTACGGACCGTTCCGCGTGCATTCCGCATCACGGATGCAGACCCATTCACTTCAATGGGTCCGCAAATCCGGAGATGCAGAACGGAACACTACGGAGTGCTTTCAGGGGTTCCGTTCCATGCCTCCACACCGCAAAAAGATAGAACTTCCGCTATCTTTTTGCAGAAACGGACGGATCGAGGACCCAGTCAAGTGAATGGGTCTGCGATCCCCATGTGGCTGGGCCACGGTCGGAGCCCAGCATTGCGGACTGTAACTTGTGGTTCACAGCACAGGCTTGACGCGGTCATGTGAACAAGCCCTTAAAAAGGTCTCAACCGCATTTTGCAAACGCACATGCATCCATTCATTTCCATGGGTCCGCAAAAAAAAAAAAAAACTGACAGCATGTGGATGTCTTCTCTGTGCCGTCCGCATCCGTATGTCCGTCCCACACATTAGAGAACATGTCCTGTTCTGGTCCGCATGGACGAGAATAGCCATTTCCATTGACGGGAGAGCGAAAAACGCGGAAAGCACACAGTATACGTGTTTGGCGGACTGAAAAATGGTTAGACGCGTGTATGAAGCCTAGGAGTGCCTTCACACATGGCAGATTATGTTGCACAAATTTCTGCAACTGAAAATGCGTTCACACATGGTGAGTACACCGTGGATTTACCACTGCAGCTTTTTGGATTGTTCAGTGCCAGCAAAGTTAGGGCTCATGCACACAAAGGTATTTTTGCGGCCCATATGCGGAACCATTCATTTCAATGGGGCCGCAAAAAAAAAAAAAAAAAAAAAGGAAATGATTCCGTGTGCATTCTGTGTCCGTATGTCCGCAAGTCAGTTCCACCAAAAACCCATTCATTTCTATGGGGCTGTGCACATGAGCGGTGATTTTCACGCATCACTTGTGCTTTGCGTGAAAATCGCAGCATGCTCCTCTTTGTGCGTTTTTCACGTAACGCAGGCCCCATAGAAATGAATGGGCAAGCAAGTGCGGATGCGGTGCGATTTTCACGCACGGTTGCTAGGAGACGATCGGGATGGGGACCCGATCATTATTATTTTTCCTTATAACATGGTTATAAGGGAAAATAGCATTCTGAATACAGAATGCTTAGTACAATAGGGCTGGAGGGGTTAAAAAATAATAATCATAATTTAACTCACCTTAATCCACTTGTTCGCGCAGCCGGCATCTCCTTCTGTCTTCTTTTGTGAGGAATAGGACCTTTGATGACGTCACTGCGCTCATCACATGGTCCGTCACATGATCTTTTACCATGGCGATGGATCATGTGGCGGACCATGTGATGAGCGTAGTGACGTCATCAAAAGGTCCTATTCCTCACAGATGAAGACAGAAGAGATGCCGGCTGCGCGAACAAGAGGATTAAGGCGAGTTAAATTATTATTATATTTTTTAACCCTTCCAGCCCTATTTTACTAAGCATTCTGTATTCAGAATGCTATTATTTTCCCTTATAACCATGTTATAAGGGGAAATAATACAATCTACACAACCTTGAACCCAAACCTGAACTTCTGTGAAGAAGTTCAGGTCTGGGTACCACATACAGTTTTTTATCACGCGCGATAAAAACTTAAAAACAGAACACAATCGCAGTCAAAACTGACTGCAATTGCGTATCTACTCGCGCGGGTTTGCCACAATGCACCGGGACACATCCGGACACGCTCGTCTGCAAGGGGCCTTACATGTGCACTTGGGCAGCTGAAGACACCTGCGTTGGTCCCATGTTCATATGTGCCAGCACTGTTGATAATAATGATGTTTTAATATATGCAAATGAGCCTCTAGGAGCAACGGGGGCATTACCATTACACCTACAGGCTCAGCTCTCTGCACTTTGACAGGCGTGATCACTTTTACATAGTGCCTAATTCTGTCAAAGTGCAGAGGCTCCTGACAGTTGCAGAGAGAGCTGAGCCTCTCGGAGTAATGGAAACGCCCCCGTTGCTCCTAGAGGCCTATTTGCATATATTAACATGTCATTTTTGATCAACACAGATGACTTCAGATGCCAAGAGCACATGGAATAGTTCTGCCAGTGTAGATACAAAACTGCTGACAGATGCCCTTTAGTGCCAATTTACAAATCACTGCTGACCTGTCACATGACACGGTACCCATACAAACGAATCACCGGCCAAGTGATGGACCGGTTCTCGGTACTGGTTAACTGAGGGACACCCTGAGCGGGGGAGCCCCCTCAGTGGGTGCACTCACTCACGACCTCCATAGGTTCCCTAGATCATGACTGCAGTTTCTGGTAGCGGGTAACTGATAGGTCCAGCACCATGCCCTATCTGAACATATGGATGCCACCTAGGGGATGCCGGGTGCGACCCATTCAGGGAGGATACAACACTCTCTCTGATGAAGAACACACCGGGGTGCACATGTACATGCCAATTGGTGCAAACAGCAGGCGTGGCCATTAGTGACCCCCTTTGAGGACCCCCTGCTGCATCACGTACCAGCACAGGATGGCAGGTGTCACAGCACAATTCGGACTTGTTAGGCAGTACCATAGTAAGTTCTGGCAGCCTCCAGCAGGTGACCACCATCAGTCACCATGTCCCTGTGCAGAAGGCGCGGTGTCACTCACTGCACAGTAATTACTGCTGGTGGCAAACCTTGGCATCTACCACTAGCACCCCCTGCAGGCCGCAGGGAGATACTACATGGGTTTTCTTGGCCAGAGGTTGTAGCGGGGGCAGTGAAGAGGACACAAAGTCTGTATACAGGGAGCACATAGGCCCTATGACAACACTGACTGCGCCCTGCCCTAACGACACCCATGTCACCCCACCACACTCAGCGACCCTTCACTGCTACCACAGACAATACGGCAGCAACTCCCCCCAGAACACGAAAGTAATACTTATACAGTACACAACATAGTTAAAAAAGCCCCCGTCCCCACAAGCTGTGCTCACACGGATCTCTCTGGCCCGGTCTCCGCCCTCCGGTGCTGCCGGACTCCTTGTCAGTCGCAACCTCCCAGATACAGAGCTCCGCGCATGCGCAGGAACCAGTGCCTGAGACCTCATGACGCACGCGCGGGAGGCAAGACGCCGCTCCGTCACTGGGCCTGGGCAGGTGATACATGGAGCCTATGAGCACGCGCAGTATGGAATCTTCTGGACGTGAAAGCGCATGCGTACAAATCGCCAACTCCCGGCAGGAAATCCGGGTTATTGGAGGCTTCGTTACCCGGAAGTAGTCCATTGTGCAGAGGTTGTCAAATGGTAGCGCATGCGTATTAACATGGTGTAGTTGGTTGTAGAAAGGTTGTGACTAAATACTATACTCCAAAAGGATCTTTTTGCCCCCTAGTGGTCAGGTTCTGAACTTCTGAACCAAAATAGTATATAGCTGGTTCACAGGGAGTTGGCTAATCCTATTCTCCATAATAACCTGGTCCTCACCAGTGATAGGAAATAGCCGACTCTACAGAAGCTGGCTGTTTCCCATCATTTGTAGGGACCTCGTCTGCCACGTTGATCTGGTTACTGAACTGTGTTAGGATTTAGTTTCCTATTGAGTTGGCTAAATCCCCTTGTCTATTAGGACCTGGTCATTAACCCCTTAAGAATCTGCGCCGTACATGTACAGCGCAGATGTCCGTAACTTAAAGAGGGCCTTTCACTACAATAAAAAATCTAAACTAAGCATACAGACATGGAGAGCGGCGCCCAGGGATCTCCCTGCACTTACTATTATCCCTGGGCGCCGCTCCGTTCTCCCGGTTATAGGCTCCGGTATCTTCAGATTTTTGGCTCAACTGGGAGGAGCCTGCCGACGTCTCCTTCTCCCAGGCTGTAGCGCTGGCCAATCACAGCACTCAGCTCACAGCCTGCGATTGGCCAGCACTCCAGCCTGGCAGAAGGAGACGCCGGCAGGCTCCTCCCAGTTGAGCCAAAAATCTGAAGATACCGGAGCCTATAACCGGGAGAACGGAGCGGCGCCCAGGGATAATAGTAAGTGCAGGGAGATCCCTGGGCGCCGCTCTCCATGTCTGTATGATTATTTTTTATTGTAGTAAAAGGTCCTCTTTAAGGCCAAACGCTGTACATGTATGGCGCGGTGATCGGGCAGGTGCAGGAGATGCGCCCGACCAGCAGCAGTCACTGATAGCCGGACCCCTGCTGCATTCGCCGGCATCGGTGAAATCACTTATGCCGGCTTAATTAACCATTGATGTGCCACGGTCAGCACTGACCGCGGCACGTGCGATGTTCATGCAGGGATCGGAGCACCCATCGGGTCCCCGCGCTGCTGTGACGGGGACCCGATAGCAGGGAAGGCAGCCCAATGCATCCCTACCCCTGGATCTCACAGGCAGGAAGCTGTAAGTGTATTGCACTGGTAATACACTTACAGCCAATGCATCACAATACAGAAGTATTGTAATGCATTGTAAAGGGGATCAGACCCCCAAAAGTTGAAGTCCCAGAGTGGGACAAAAAATAAAGTGAAAAAAGAAGTTAAAAAAAATAAAGTTTCAAGGAAAAATATAAGTGTCCTTTTACCAAAATAAAGTAAAAAAGAAAAAAAGAAAAGTTGACATATTAGGTATAGCCCTGTCTGTATCGACCGGCTCTATCAAAATATCACATGACCTAACCCCTCACACCGTCCAAAAAATAAAACCAAAACTGTGCTCAAAAAATAATAATAATTTGTCACCTTACATCACAATAAGTGTAATAGCCAGTGATCAAAAAGGCATATGCCCGCCCAAATAGTACCAATCTAACCGTCACCTCATCCCACAAAAAATGAGCCCCTAACGAAGACAATCGCCCAAAAAATGAAAAAAAAACTATGTCTCTCAGGCCCCTTTCACACAGGCGAGATTTCCGCGCTGATTCGATGCGTGAGGTGAACGCATTGCACCCACACTGAATCCGGACCCATTCATTTCTCTGGGGCTGTGCACATGAGCAGTGATTTTCACGCATCACTTGTGCGTTGCGTGAAAATCACAGCATGCTCCTCTTTGTGCGTGTTTCACGTAACGCAGGCCCAATAGAAGTGAATGGGGCTGCGTGAAAATCACAAGCATCCGCAAGCAAGTGCGGATGCAGTGAGATTTTCACGCACGGTTGCTAGGAGACGATCGGGATGGGGACCCGATCATTATTATTTTTCCTTATAACATGGTTATAAGGGAAAATAATAGCATTCTGAACACAGAATGCATAGTACAATAGGGCTGGAGGGGTTAAAAATAACTAAAAAATAATTTAACTCACCTTAATCCACTTGATCGCGCAGCCGGCATCTCTTCTGTCTTCTTCTTTGCGGTTCACAGGAATAGGACCTGTGGTGACGGCACTGCGGTCATCACATGGTCCATCACATGATCTTTTTTACAATGGATCAAAAACATGACGCCCGTGTGAAAGAGGCCTCAGACTATGGAGACACTAAAAAAATGATGTTTTAGTTTCTCTATATTCTGAGAGCCATAGTTTTTGTTTTTTTTGGGGCAATTGTCTCAGGTAGGTTCTCATTTTTGCTGGATGAGATGATGGATTGATTGGTATGATTTTGGGGTGCATATGACTTTTTGATCGCTTGCTATTACACTTTTTGTGATGTAAGGTGACAAAAAATGGCTTTTGACACAGTTTTTATTTTATTTTGTTTACAGTGTTCACCTGAGGGGTTAGGTCATGTTGTAATTTTATAGTGCAGGTTGTTCCGGACGCGATGATACCTAATATGTCTACTTTTTTAATTTACTTATGTTTTACACAATAACAGCATTTTTGAAAAAATGCTGTTATTGTGTAAAGCTTAAGTAAATAAAAAAATATACATATTAGGTATCATCGCGTCCGTAAGAACCTGCTCTATATAAATATATGACCTAACCCCTCAGGTGAACACTGTAAAAAAAAAAAAAAGTGTGTCAAAAAAGCCATTTTTTGTCACCTTACATCACAAAAAGTGTAATACCTAGCGATCAAAAAGTCATATGCACCCTATAATAGTACCAATGACCAGGGTCTTGGAGTTGCTCACTTTAAACAATGGGAGGTCTGGTACCAGTTCCGTGCATCTACAAGTTTCTCGGTTTGGTTATCCTCAGGTCGTGCTACTTAAAATATCCTGTCTAGTAGGACTGCAAGTATATCATATGTGGATTACTAGTTCGTTCCCTTCCCCCCTCCCTCCCGCCTTCCCCTCCCCCCTGGATCCTTTGTCTTGTCTCGTCTCCCCCCCCCCCCCCTTACCCCATTCATCTGGTATTGATGATGGTTGAACCTATTTCAGTTATGCTGACTCAATATGTAACTCTGTAATTTTCGCATATTGCATATGCTCAATATGACTTTCTTATGTTGCATATATTCAAAGCATGTGGTTTGCAATAAAAACAAATTGAACCATAATAGTACCAATGAAACCGTCACCCCATACCGAAAAAAATTAGCCCCTACATAAGACAGCTGCCCAAAAAAAAAAAAAAAAATACGGCTTTGAGAATGTAGAGACACAAAAAAAATAATTTTTTCCAAAAATGCTTTATTATGTAAAACTGAAACAAACAACCAAAAATATCATATTGTCATATTTGGCATTGGCGCATCCGTAACAACCTGCTCTATAAAAATACCACATGATCTAACCTGTCAGATGAATGTTGTAAATAACAAAAAATAAAAACGGTGCCAAAACAGCTATTTCTTGTTACCTTGCCTCACAAAAAGTGTAATATAGAGCAACCAAAAATCATATGTACCCTAAAATAGTACCAACAAAGCTGCCACCTTATCCCGTATTTTTCAAAATGGGGTAACTTTTTTGGAGTTTATACTCTAGGGGTGCATCAGGGGGGCTTTAAATGGGACATGGTGTAAAAAAACCAGTTCAGCAAAATCTGCCTTCCAAAAACCATATGGCATTCCTTTCATTCTGTGCCCTGCCGTGTGCCCGGACAGCGATTTACGACCACATATGGGGTATTTCTGTAAACTACAGAATCAGGACAATAAATATTGAGTTTTGTTTGGCTGTTAACCCTTGCTTTGTTACTGGAAAAAATTGATTAAAATGTAAAATCTGCCAAAAAAGTGAAATTCTGAAATTTCATCTCCATTTTACATTCATTCTTGTGGAACACCTAAAGGGTTAACAACGTTTGTAAAATCAGTTTTGAATACCTTGAGCAGTGTAGTTTCTAAAATGGGGTCATTTTTAGGTGGTTTCTATTATGTAAGCCTCACAAAGTGACTTCAGACCTGAACTGGTCCCTAAAAAGTGGGTTTTGGAAACTTTCTGAAATATTTCAAGATTTGCTTCTAAACTTCTAAGCCTTGTAACGTCACCAAAAAATAAAATGGCATTCCCAAAAAGATCCAAACATGAGGTAGACATATGGGGAATGTAACATAATAACTATTTTGGGAGGTATTACTATGTATTATAGAAGTAGAGCAATTGAAATTTTTAAATATGCTAATTTTTCAATTTTTGGGGTAAATTAGCTATATATTTTTTTATAAATAAAAATAAAATATTTTGACTCAATTTTACCAGTGTCATGAAGTACAATATGTGACGAGAAAACAATCTCAGAACGGCTTGGCAAAGTAAAAGCGTTTTAAAGTTATCCCCACATAAAATGACACATGTCAGATTTGCAAAAAATGGCCTGGTCCTTAAGGTGAAATATGGCAGGGTCCTGAAGGGGTTAACTATGTCCAGTAACACAGCTTCTACATGGTTGCAGTGTTATAGTATACAATAACGTTATATAGGTGACTATTGTAGAATAAGCCTCTTTTATGTTTATTTTTTATTTCTGAAAAATATTTACAATAAACAATAAAGAAAAAACTATCATGTGACTTCTGAGCACTTGTATCTGCAGAAATGTCCGGTCCTGTTATATTCATGGTAAAGCTCTTTGCAGAAACATATGGTCATGTGATCTCTGTACTTTCCTAGAAGTTAAAAGGGTTATCAGATATCGAAAATGTCCCCGCCAATGCCTGGGCACCCACGTCACTCCGGATCCCTGCATGGCCGCTGCTGCATCTCCCTGTCGCTTGGATCAAAACATCCAGTGACGGGGGGAGCAGCCAATAGCAGGCCGCAACGGAGACCAGACCCAAGGGGGCTCGCCCCAGCGTGGCGTGCTATTGCCTGCTCTCTCCATAGCTGGATATTTTGATCTGAGTGACGGTGAGATGCGGCGGTGGCCATGCAGGGATCCGGAGCGACGTGGGTGCCCTGAGCAGGTAAGTATAATCCATACAAGGGGTCCAGGCAGTGGTGGGGATATTTTCGATATCAGATAACTCCTTTAACATTATTTGTTTAAAAAACAAATTAGAAATTTCCTATATTCTCAAAAGGATTCATACTGCTTTTCAGGGATAGGATTTAGCCGACTCACACTGAAGTGGCTATTTCCCTACTCCAAAAGGACCTTTTCCCTCTATTCTGGAGGATTCATACTAATGAAGTCCTTTTCAAGGACATTATTTTGCTGACTCACACTGAAGTGGCTATTTCCTGTACCCCAAAAGGACCTTTTCCATCTATTAGATACTAGGGAGGATTTATACTCCTGAGGTCCTTTTCAGGATAGGATTTAGCCGACTCACACTGAAGTGGCTATTTCCCGTTCTCCAAAAGGACCTTTTCCCTTTATTATGTAGTATGGAGGATTCATACCGCTGAGGTCCTTCTCAAGGGTAGGATTTAGCCGACTGGTAAGTTGTTGCACAAATTAATATAAATATTTTGGCGGTGATCATAATTGTGGTTCAGAAATGAAGAAGCGACTTTTCTTGTATATGGTCTTCCAAATTGTGTTCCTTTAGTAGTGGCAGATCCTGGATGGCGGCTGACACATTACAGGTGGACGGCGGGAGTGAAATGAAATGTCAGTGAAGGCAGAATAGGATAGCCAACTTTATAGGAAGGGGCTAAAACTGAGGGTGACGTCACTGTCAGAGGTAACGTCATGCGGCTGTGGGATAATGTTGATGGCTCAGTCATCCTTCAGACATTTTCATCTCCTTCCTCTGTAATGACATCCGGCCAACAGCAGGTGGAGTCACTGGTTGATACAGGCTGGTGCCGAATCTGACAGTCCTGCCGCCGCTACGGCCGCTGACATTACTGGTGGATGACGTTAGTTTTTCTTAATTAAATGTACCTCTGTTTCCTACTAAACCCCAAATTTCAGTCTACGATGCAAGAAACCAATTTCCTGTACAACAAGCAATATTCCAGTGTACGTTTTTATTTTAAATATACATATAAAAATGCAATATTGAAATGTAAGTTTTCTCAAATACACACCAAAATGGCGTGTGATGATTACCTGCTGTATAAAATTAAGATTATTAGATCGATAAAGTTAACACACCTATACCTGACCGAAATTATATTCTATAAACCCAAAAACAAATGAGTAATGCTAGGTTCCTTTAAAAATTCACTTTCTATTAAACATGATTTCAAAGGTTATTATAAATATCATGATTACAGTAGGGATACAAATATATGATGCCATATTTCACCTTCTATCACTAATTCATAACCACATGATAGTCTATTAGTACCTAGAATCATTAATATCCTACATCTATTTAATTATTTATTATACGCACTTATATAGCGCTACTATATTCCACAGCACTTTACAGACATTAGCATCAGGCTGTCCCCAGGAGCTCACAATCTAAGTTCCCTCTCAGTATGTCTTTGGAGTGAGGGAGGAAACCAGAATACCCGGAGGATACCGACGCAGATATTGCTCTTGGTCCGATTCAAACCTAGGACCCCAGCGCTGCAGGGCAACAGTGCCAACCACTGAGCCACCGTGCTGCCCATCATAAAGTGCAACCAACTTTCTCTTTCACATTCGTTTTTTTGGTAGCTATGGTTTAGGGGTGTAATATAAAGTAAATATGGGTGGTTAAATAACGCCCCTGGATCATGGCCAGTCCTTCCTTACGATCTAATGCATTATGTAGGGATGGTATAATATAAATGGACCTTCTTATCAGTGACAAACCTGGACTTAGAATGGCGACTTCCCCTCAACACGCATTTCGCGTTATTGCTTCTTCAGGAGGAGAGGGGATACTGGGGTATGATTCTAAAGTGATTATGGCCTATCGGAAGCTACGTATTGCTACATGTGACTAATCTATCGTTACGGCCGCCTTATCGGCACATGGCCAATCACCGCCTGCCACTTATATGCTACTTCCGCCCTTCCCCTGAGTCCAACGGCAAGAAGGGCAACCTCCCGCACCTAGGTGACGTAGGTTGACGTTGTCGCCGTCTCATCTCCTTGGAGACTGACAGAAGCGCCGTGGCAGCGAGGACTCACCATGCGCACATAGCCATTTCATTAATACCTGGGAAGGCAATTATTAAAACTACATATATTCTCTTCAAATCCATAAATAAATAAAAAAGGGGGTTGTAAACATTTATCTCTGTGAGAAGGAGTTAATTTCCTATTAGAGTGCATTTATTACTAGTGCAAGACGTGCTCGAATAAACGAATAGAGAGATTTATTAATAATTAATTGTTAGTAAAATATTACTTAACCATATTTACATGTGCATAAGGCCTCTTTCACACTTGCGTTGTCCGGATCCGTTGTGTACTCCACTTGCCGGAATTACACACCGGATCCGGAAAAACGCAAGTGAACTGAAAGCATTTGAAGACGGATCCGTCTTCAAAATGCGTTCAGTGTTACTATGGCAGCCAGGACGCTATTAAAGTCCTGGTTGCCATAGTAGTAGTGGGGAGCGGGGGAGCAGTATACTTACCGTCCGTGCGGCTCCCGGGGCGCTCCAGAGTGACGTCAGAGCGCTCCATGCGCATGGATGACGTGTCCATGCGATCACGTCATCCATGCGCGTGGGGCGCCCTGACGTCACTCTGGAGCGCCCTGGGAGCCGTACGGACGGTAAGTATACTGCTCCCCCGGTCCCCACTACACTTTACCATGGCAAACAGGACTTTAGCGTCCTGGCAGCCATGGTAACCATTCAGAAAAAGCTAAACGTCGGATCCGGTAATGCGCCGAAACGACGTTTAGCTTAAGGCCGGATCCGGATCAATGCCTTTCAATGGGCATTAATTCTGGATCCGGCCTTGCGGCAAGTCTTCAGGATTCTATGTCGGAACAGAACAACGCAAGTGTGAAAGAGCCCTAATCCGGGTTCAAACAAAATAAAATCAGATATTCATACCACTATCATAAACGTGATTAATATACACAAAAATCCCGTGACACATTATCCAATAACTAGTGAATACGTAAATCAAATTAATTAAATATAATCATCATAGCAAACATTCCGTGGGGAGGGAACCTCTTCATGATGCAATTTCTTTATTTTATTTATGGATTCCGTCCTCCTTTTCCCTTAGGCCTCATGCACACGACCGTTTTTTTTTAAGGTCCGCAAAAACGGGGTCCGTAGGTCCGTGATCCGTGACCGTTTTTTCGTCCGTGGGTCTTCCTTGATTTTTGGAGGATCCACGGACATGAAAAATGAAAAAAAAATCTAAGTCAAGTTTGCCATTGAAATAATAGGAAAAAACGGACACGGATCACGGACGCGGATGACAATCTTGTGTGCATCCGTGTTTTTTCACGGACCCATTGACTTGAATGGGTCCGTGAACCGTTGGCCGTGAAAAAAATAGGACAGGTCATATTTTTTTCACGGCCAGGAAAAACGGATCACGGATGCGGCTGCCAAACGGTGCATTTTCCGATTTTTCCACGGACCCATTGAAAGTCAATGGGTCCGCAAAAAAAACAGAAAACGGCACAACGGCCACGGATGCACACAATGGTCGTGTGCATGAGGCCTTATCTTAATTCTTTTTCATATTTAGACCACTCTTTTCCACGGGCTTCTCCTCACTTTCACGATGGCTCAACATCTCTTTCCCCACATTCTCTGTTCTCTTTGAAAAATCCTGCTGTATAAAATGCAGTTTTCTCTCAAATGAAATAAAAAAAAAAAAAAGCCAATTTTGGCTGTTTCTTCAGTAAATAAAGAGTGCCCAGTCACTAGAGTGTCAGTTTTCTTTTGCACAGTGAATGTGATGCGGTCCAGTCAGTGACTGCCTGTGTAAACGGATGCTGTGGCCTTGCCTGGCACACTGTGCAGAAACTGCAGGAGCGACAGTGTAAATGTCTCGTGTGTCTCTCCTGGGATTGACTTTGGTGTAATTTGGTTATTGATTTGTGTCTGCCGGCTTCACGTGGTTTTGTCTGTCCGGGCTCGTCTGTTTCCGCATTGTTTTCACCTGCTTTTGGCCGATCCGTCACTAGTCATTTTGACCCCATAGTACCTTCCCCGTATAGGCCCCAGCACTTCATTAAAGGGGTTGTCCAGGTTCAGAGCTGAACCTGGACAGACCTCCATTTTCACCCAGGCAGCCCCCCTGACAGGAGCATCGGAGCAGTTCATGCTCCGATGCTCTCCTTTGCCCTGCGCTAAATCGCGCAGGGCAAAGGCATTTTTCTGAGTTCCGGTGACGTACCGGGCTCTCCATGGGGCTGACAGGAACCCCGGTGACGTCACCGGCACTGAAGGGCGGGATTTGGCTCTGCCCTAGCCAGTAAAACGGCTAGGGCAGAGCTAAAGCCCGCCCCTCAGAGCCGGTGACGTTACCGCCCGGCAGTGTGTTATTGAAAACAAAAGAGCCCGTGCCCTGCGCGATTTAGCGCAGGGCACTGGAGCGCATCGGAGCATGAGATGCTCCGATGCTAGGCTCAGGGGGGCTGCCGGGGTGAAAATAAGGGTATGTCCGGGTTCAGCTCTGAACCCGGACAACCCCTTTAAGGCCTAGTTCACACAAACGTTTTTTTTGCGAGTGTATGGGCCGTTTTTTGTGTTCCGTATACGGTCCGTATACGGAACCATTCATTTCAATGGTTCCGCAAAAAAACGGAATGTGTTTTGTATGCATTCCGTTTCCGTATTTCCATTGAAAGATAGAGCTTGTCCTATATTTGGCCGTAAATCACGGGTCGTGGCTCCATTCAAGTCAATAGGTCCGCAAAAAAAAACGGAACACATACGGAAATGCATCCGTATGTCTTCCTTTTCCGTTCCGTTTTTTCTGAACCATCTATTGAAAATGTTATGGCCAGCCCAATTTTTTCTATGTAATTACTGTATCCTGTACATGGCATACGGAAAAACGGAACGGAAAGGAAACGGAAACACAACGGAACTCAAAAACGGAACCGTGAAAAACGGACCGCAAAAAACAATAAAAGCCATACGGACATGTGAACTAGGCCTAAGGAGGGACTGTGGACTAGGAAGGATCGTGCAAACAGTTAGGCCTCATGCACACGACTGTTGTGTGTTTTGTGGCCCACAAAACACGGGTGGCGTCCGTTCTGCAATTTACGGAACAGCACGGACAGCCATTGATATAACTGCCTATTCTTGTCCGCAAAACGGACAAGAATAGGGCAGGTTATATTTATTTTGCGGGGCCGCGGAACGGATCAACGGATGCGGACAGCACATGGAGTGTTATCTGCATCTTTTGTGGCCCCATTAAAGTGAAAGGGTCTGCATCCAAGCCGCAAAAACTGCGGCTCGGATACAGACCAAAACAACGGTCGTGTGCATGAGGCCTTAGGGTACGTAAGCATCAAAATCTTCCTCTCTGTGACACATGGTTGACGCACTGTACGCTGCAGGGAGTCCCCTCGTAGCAGTAGATGCTGCTCCCTAGTAGCAAAGGTCACCAAGGCTGTTTAATGTGAGTGTCCGCTACATCATACAAAGGCCCTGATTTATCAGAACTTCACTGCAGAATTCTGGCATCAAAAAGTTGCAAAATATTTTGTGACTTTTTGCATTTGTACACCGCTCACTCCAGTTTTGTAATATGGGTGGAAAGTGGGTGTGGTCAGCTATGTTAATGAGTTTCACTCCAGATTTATCAGTGCGACTTTTTTTAAAAAGTCGCAATCTCACTGCAGGCTGAGGGTGGAGTAGGAAAACTGGAGGAGCTTCTCTTCGACAGAAGTGTTGGGTTTAAGGCCTCTTTCACACGGGCGTGTGCGCAAAATGCAGGCCGCAATGAAGGAGCACAGTCCTTGGCGCAGCCGCAGCTGATCGCGGACCCATTCACTTGAATGGGCCCGTGATCCGGCCATTCCGCAAAAAGATAGGACATGTTCTATCTTTTTGCGGAACAGAAGTACGGGGCGAAACCCCACGGAAGCACTCCGGACCCATTGAAGTGATGCGAAATGCCCACGGAACGGCACCCGTGTATTGCGGATCCGCAATACGGCAACGGGGCGCACACGCCCGTGTGAAAGAGGCCTAAGAACGAGACAAATTGATCAAACAATCTGTGACATGTGATAAATGTGGAATAAAGTACTCCAACACAGACTGAAGCAAAACGGACTTCAAACATTCTCGCCATGATATATTTCCATATTCCCTCATAGTGCGCCATTGTAGACTCATGCATGGCTACCGTTACCAAAGTATATAGTTATTAAAAAAAATTAAAACTGGACAATTTACAAAAAAATAGAAGACTTATTTGAAATGTTTACAAATTGTATTCATCTAAAACATAACATTTAGGCTACTTTCACATTAGCGTTCGGGGCTCCGCTTGTGAGTTCCGTTTGAAGGGGCTCACAAGCGTCCCCGAACGGATCCGTACTGCCCTGATGCAGTCTGAATGGATGCGGATCCGCTCAGAATGCATCAGTCTGGCAGCGTTCAGCCTCCGCTCCGCTCAGCAGGCGGACACCTGAGCGCTGCTTGCAGCGTTCGGGTGTCCGTCTGGCCGTGCGGATCCGTCCAGACTTACAATGTAAGTCAATGGGGACGGATCCGTTTGAAGATGACACAATATGGGTCAATCTTCAAGCGGATCCGTCCCCCATTGACTTTACATTGACTTTACATTGAAAGTCTGGACGGATCCGTCTGAGGCTACTTTCACACTTAGAATTTTTTTTAACATTATAATGCAGACGGATCCGCTCTGAACGCATGTGTGAAAGTAGCCTTATTTAACCACATATAATGGTTATCCCTATAAAAAAAACTATGTTTTAAAGGGAGTCTGTCAGCAGGTGACACTAGTAAACTAATCCGCATTGTAGGGCACGTCACACTCTTTCAAACAGGACCTTTTTTTATCTGGTCAGATGCTCCCATATTGAGAAATTCTGACTTTTAGGGCTCATGCACATGTGCCACCCGTCCCGTGCACTGGGGAGCGCAAATTGCTAGCCCCAACAGTGATGGCCAGTTCGCCCGCGAACACATGCGGGCTGCCATCTTAACTCACAAGTCCGGCGAGGCACAGGTAAACCCTTAGCAGCCGCATCCTCCTCTCATAATGACGCCCCCTCCGCTGTGTGAGTGACAGGGCCAGAGAACGGGATCGTTCTCTGCTGGCCCTGTTTGAATTCAAAATATCACGCCTGCGCCGTACCTGTCTTTAATCGGCGCAGGCGCACTGTGAGGTGGCCGCTCTCTCGGCCGCTCCATCCTCAATGCGCCTGCGCCGGGTGTAGATGTGACGTCATCGGCGCAGGCGCATTGAGGATGGAGCGGCCGAGAGAGCGGCCGCCTCTCAGTGCGCCTGCGCCGATTAAAGACAGGTACGGCGCAGGCGCGATATTTTGAATTCAAACAGGGCCAGCAGAGAACGATCCCGTTCCCTGGCCCTGTCAATCACACAGCGGAGGGGGTGTCATTAGGAGCGGAGGATGCGGCTGCTACCAGAAAGTAGCCGCCCTACTTGCTGGTAGCAAGGTAATTTACATATTATAAAAATAGCTTTTTAACAAAATCTACAGAACCAAAATGAATATTTAGCTTATGTATAGGGAGCTCGCAGTGTAGGGATTATTATTATATTAGCCTGGAAATTGGACCCTTTAAAAATGTCGCTTTTATTAGGTTTACTTTAAAAAGCAGAAATAAATGTACACCCTCTGATAACCGGGTATCCAAAATAATAACAGGACAAGATGTTGCCCAGCTACCACCGTGAATTGGTGAAAAAAGTGAATACACAAAATAAATGAGATAAATAAGATACGTATAAATTCCAGGGGCATAGATGACATTTAATGGAGGTAGGGTAAAGGGTAGAGGGTTGGGCACCTTATTATGGGTATTGGGGATGATTCTCTCCCTATACCCGCCCTAAAATAATCCTCTGCCCAGGGATGAACCCTAATGGTGGGATCACCCTGTCCCCGTACCTCCCCTGTCTAGCCCTGTGCAACCCTGTACACTTGGAATTTTTGCACAAATGATGTCAGTTTCTACCCCGACGCGTTTCCCCACTATGGTTCATCAGGGGGTCGGTTTAAAAATAATGGTTGTAATAGATAACATCATGGATCAGATAACAGGATGATAAGACAGATAATCACAGTTGATTAAACTTGGCAGGCGGCAGTCCGAACCTCAGAGGGACACCACAACTGTGACATCTCCCTTTCATCAGGAGAACAAACGTGAGTCCTCTTCTCCGATATGGCCTGCCCCATGGCATCTACCAGGACACAGTAATTATATCTAATTAATTATCTGTCTTATCATCCTGTTATCTGATCCATGATGTTATCTATTACAACCATTATTTTTAAACCGACCCCCTGATGAACCATAGTGGGGAAACGCGTCGGGGTAGAAACTGACACCATTTGTGCAAAAATTCCAAGTGTACAGGGTTGCACAGGGCTAGACAGGGGAGGTACGGGGACAGGGTGATCCCACCATTAGAGTTCATTCCTGGGCAGAGGATTATTTTAGGGCGGGTATAGGGAGAGAATCATCCCCAATACCCATAATAAGGTGCCCAACCCTCTACCCTTTACCCTACCTCCATTAAATGTCATCTATGCCCCTGGAATTTATACGTATCTTATTTATCTCATTTATTTTGTGTATTCACTTTTTTCACCAATTCACGGTGGTAGCTGGGCAACATCTTGTCCTGTTATTATTTTGGATACCCGGTTATCAGAGGGTGTACATTTATTTCTGCTTTTTAAAGTAAACCTAATAAAAGCGACATTTTTAAAGGGTCCAATTTCCAGGCTAATATTCACTTATACGGACACCCACACTATTACTTATATCTAAGTCCATAAAAAATGTTTAGGGATTATTATTAACCAAAAAAAACCCACAAAAAAACGTTTAGTGGGCTGACAGAAGCCCTTTAAAGTAATTATAAGATAACAAATAAGAGTTTTAATAAGGAGGATATTGAGATGACCATCCTCCAAGGCTAATTATACAAAAAAAAAACGCATCTCAACCGCATTGATAACGCATGTGCGTTTTTGTGAAATCTTTTATAAATATGATGTCTCCTAATGTATAGGACTTATTGCAAATAGATTTACCATGAATATACAGCTTTAAATGTTTTTATTTTTGAAGTGAAAGGGGTTTATATAACTGTGTATTGTGCCATATAGCTAGATAGACAATATATGATCCACAGATCGGTCCACTTTTTAGCCAATCCATAAAGTTACCTCCTCTGTATCAAGTATACACCCTATAAAAAGGGAGAACTATCATCAGTGTTAACCACTGAAGAAGGAACACTCTAGTTCCGAAACACGTTTGGTATACAGCAATGATATAAGGACTTAGTCTTGGAGAGACAAAGCCGTTCCTACATATTCAGTCGTCTCGACAAGTTCCACCGCAACATCCTAATACCAGGACAAATAGCGCTGAAGCAAGAGAACCACGTGGGACGCCGCGTGTGGAGACCGGCAAGTGAGACAGCGTGCGCACGCTTCTGTGCAACAGTGCGGACTTAGACGGGGTACAGAGACGGGTACAGGATCGGTAACGTACAATATTTGAAATCTGTATATAGATGTGGAAAGAAACTAATGAATCCCTGCTGGGAATATTAAGCGATTACTAAAACCCCAATACCAGAAATAAATCTTTGATTAACCCTATGCTGGGTACATCGCTAATACTGGTTTACTGCCACTACTGAAAGTTTGATAATTAGATAACTAACAACTGCCCACTATTCCTCCAATAGGCATCTATGTAGATCGTCTACTTAGTCCTTTCGTACAGTCTCTACCCTGGGGATTTATTAACAAAATTAGAGCACATCTGTATTGAACCGGACTGGTTCCTGGCGTCAATTGACGTGGAGGCACTGTACTCCTCGATCCCCCATGACAAAGGCCTAGAAGCAGCTGCACACTTCTTAAAAGCGAGGGGCTGCCAGTTCTCTGCACACAGCCACCTTGTCCTCGAACTGTTGCAATTTGTCCTTACCAAGAATTATTTTCTATTCGATGGCCGTACCTACCACCAGCTCAGGGGCACTGCCACGGGCAGTTCATGCGCGCCCTCCTACGCGAATTTGCTCCTGGGCTGGTGGGAGGAGACAGTGATATTCAGGGACGTGCCCAGTTGCCACACTGGGCATGTTGCCCTTTGGTCCCGCTACATAGATGACCTCTTCATTCTGTGGAGCGGGACCGAAGGGCAATTTGCTGGCCTGGTCCATGAGCTTAACAACAATTCAATTGGTCTCAGATTTACTTCCATCATTATGAAGGATAACCTTCCTTTTCTGGATATCTTCATTTCCAGGGACGATGCCGGCAGTTTGCGGACAACCATTTACCGCAAACCTACCGCAACAAACTCCTTACTCAGGTGGGACAGTTGCCACCCTGCCCCACTTAAGCGGGGAATCCCCTTCAGACAATATATACGTCTGAGACGCAATTGCTCCGAACAGAGTGAATTCAAGCGTCAAGCGGATGTAATAAGGGTTAGGTTCCGGGAACGTGGTTATCCCGATAGGACGCTTAGACAAGCCTACCAAAGGGCTTTGGGACGTACACGGACTACCCTCTTACATCCGATTACACGCCCCGATAATGACTCACAAAAAATCATACGGGTCATAGGTACCTTCGACTCGGCAGCAACCCAAGTGAAGGGTATATTGGGTCGCAACTGGGATACTCTATTGATGGACCCAGACCTAGCAGAGGTACTAAGCCCGTACCCCTCGTGACATTCAGAAGGGGGACAAATTTAAGAGACAAACTTGTGCATAGTCATTTCAGCCCCCCCCCCCCCACAAAACAACAGACATGGCTAGACAGAGTGACTTCTGGCTGCTAAAAGTGTGGCCGTTGTAGTTTCTGCGGTTGGCTGGTCCAAGGCAAATCCTTTGCAGTGGACCCGGCAGGCAATGCCCACACGATACGGCACTTCATGAATTGCCGTAGTGTGGGGGTTATTTATCTCCTCACCTGCGAGTGCGGTAAGCACTATGTGGGCAAAACCCGTAGGGAATTCCGCAAAAGGATGAGCGAACATATAGGAGAAATGCGTAATGTGAGGGACACCTCAGTAGCTAGACATGTTCTCACTGCACATGGGGGTCGTACGCCAGCTATTAATTTTATGGGTTTTGAGCGCGTCACAAAACCACAACGGGGGGGGGGGGGGGGACTGGGATAGACGCATCCTCCAACAAGAGTGTTGGTGGATCTTCAAACTTAACACCTCCCACCCCCATGGCCTGAATGAACAGTTGCATTTTGGATGCTTTTTGTGACTCTACAACTCCCTCTATATAGAATAAAATAAATGACCCCTCCTTTAGGTTGTCTCCTTCTGGACCATTGATAAACAACATTCATTTCACATCACTTTGGGTCGATTGATTCTCTATCCTGACGGGTATGTTTGGATCCCTGCCTTTAATGTCCCTTTTGTCATATGTTGGGGGTTTCTTTAATTAGATTTCCCCTATGAATCAAGGGCGGGAATGTAGTAGCCGTGGGTTTGGTAATTTAATTTTTCCCAACAGCTCCATCCCCCCCAGATTAGCTTGGTGCTTTGCAGGCCAAATACATTGTGGTGTTGTTTAAGATGTTTTGCCTGATTACTTTCTCCCAACAGCTCCTCCACCATATAATAGCCTGGCGTTCTGTGGGCAGCCTCGGCGGCGCAGTTATGTCCTTGCGTCACTGAGGCTGCGCTTGCCATGGGCAGCCTGGGCACCGTTCGGCCGCATGCGCCTGCGCACTGTTTCTGAGCGCCGCACCTCCGTGGGCCCGATCATGTGACATGGTCCAGCGTCATACAGCGCGCACACGCATGGGCCGATGTATGAGGTGTATATGGTGCAGTGTGTGATGTATGAGGTGTATATGGTGCAGTGTGTGATGTATGAGGTGTATGTGGTGCAGTGTGTGATGTATGAGGTGTATGTGGTGCAGTGTGTGATGTATGAGGTGTATGTGGTGCAGTGTGTGATGTATGAGGTGTATGTGGTGCAGTGTGTGATGTATGAGGTGTATGTGGTGCAGTGTGTGATGTATGAGGTGTATGTGGTGCAGTGTGTGATGTATGAGGTGTATGTGGTGCAGTGTGTGATGTATGAGGTGTATGTGGTGCAGTGTGTGATTGTCACGGACGGTGTACAGGAAATAAGGCAAAGCAACATGTATAAACAACTCGCTGGATCCGAAAACTAAGGAACCAAGGGAGACCCCTGCAGAAGACCTGGCACTTTCCCTGGCTGCTCAGCCTATGCAAAGATCCGAATGGTGGAGGTTTGCATATCCACGAACCTTGACTATAAAGCCCTGAGCACCCTACAATAGTGAGGGGACACGACCACCGGCTCCCTACACAAGATACGGAGGGAGTCAGGGTCACCTGGGATCCAGCAAACAGATATTAACAGATAAAGGTACACTTAGCTTTGAAGCAAACAGGAGGACAGATCAGCGTGCACACACACTCCAGGAAGTAGTATAAGCCGCTCAGAAAAGCCTTCTGGGGAAGAATTTAAAGGGAAGCAATAAGTCCAACACATGACAGCTGAGAGAGGCTGACGAGAGGAGGAGCTGAATACCACAACACAGAAACTCAAGGAGGAGGTTCTGAAAGGCCTCTGTCAGAGCTTCTCAGCTGTCTGGTTGTGACAGTGATGTATGAGGTGTATGTGGTGCAGTGTGTGATGTATGTGGTGCAGTGTGTGATGTATGAGGTGTATGTGGTGCAGTGTGTGATGTATGAGGTGTATGTGGTGCAGTGTGTGATGTATGAGGTGTATGTGGTGCAGTGTGTGATGTATGAGGTGTATGTGGTGCAGTGTGTGATGTATGTGGTGCAGTGTGTGATGTATGAGGTGTATGTGGTGCAGTGTGTGATGTATGAGGTGTATGTGGTGCAGTGTGTGATGTATGAGGTGTATGTGGTGCAGTGTGTGATGTATGTGGTGCAGTGTGTGATGTATGAGGTGTATGTGGTGCAGTGTGTGATGTATGAGGTGTAGTGTGTGATGTATGAGGTGTATGTGGTGCAGTGTGTGATGTATGAGGTGTATGTGGTGCAGTGTGTGATGTATGAGGTGTATGTGGTGAAGTGTGTGATGTATGTGGCACAGTGTGTGATGATCATCATTTTTGTTATGTATATAATTCCACATGTAATAATTCATGGTTTTGATGCCTTCAGTGTGAATCTACAATTTTCATAGTCATGAAAATAAAGAAAACTCTTTGAATGAGAAGGTGTGTCCAAACTTTTGGTCTGTACTGTACATCGGTAGATTACAAACTGCTGTCACCTTGTTCTGCGCATCCATCTTGATGTCTGGGATGTAGTCTTCAGCTCCACTGCCACCATATTTGCCGGGGTCCTTGGGAAGTGTGCCAGGCTTTCCTTACAATAGCAACCCCGGGAGCTAGCCCCTCCTTCTTACAGCTCCCGGGTGCTAGCCCCTCCTTCTTACAGCTCCCGGGTGCTAGCCCCTCCTTCTTACAGCTCCCGAGTGCTAGCCCCTCCTCTTTACAGCTCACGGGTGCTAGCCTCTCCTCCTTACAGCTCCCGGGTGCTAGCCCCTCCTCCTTACAGCTCCCGGCTGCTAGCCCCTCCTCCTTACAGCTCCCGGGTGCTAGCCCCTCCTACTTACAGCTCCCGGGTGCTAGCCCCTCCTCCTTACAGCTCCCGGGTGCTAGCCCCTTCTCCTTACAGCTCCCGGGTGCTAGCCCCTTCTCCTTACAGTTCCCGGGTGCTAGCCCCTTCTCCTTACAGCTCCCGGGTGCTAGCCCCTTCTCCTTACAGCTCCCGGGTGCTAGCCCCTCCTCCTTACAGCTCCCGGGTGCTAGCCCCTTCTCCTTACAGCTCCCGGGTGCTAGCCCCTTCTCCTTACAGTTCCCGGGTGCTAGCCCCTCCTCCTTACAGCTCCCGGGTGCTAGTCCCTCCTCCTTACAGCTCCCGGGTGCTAGCCCCTCCTCCTTACAGCTCCCGCCAGCTTTCTCTGTTGCAGGACACAAACTTACCAGTAACAATACTCCTTATTTCAGGCCCAGGCAGCACTGATGTGCTTCAGTACCGTTCAGAGCGCCCCGCACTGATGAATGGCATGGGAAAGTCTACGGCGTATTGGTACACCTTGGTACAAACTTTTTTCAGACAGTAAAACAGCATGAACAGGCATCTATGACGCTTGTACAGGAGTTATTGTGACCTCTGGTCTGAAGTCATCCCCACATTTCCATATCAATACAGTGTAATACCGCCGGTAATTACCCGATGAACAAGCAGACGGCAGATCGTGCTTATTACAGTCTGCCGCCGGCAAATAACTGTACAGCATGGAGACAACGATGGTAGAACGACTGCTCCTCCCCGTACTGTGGACACGATGGCTGCATGTAATAGGAGCCGTCTCCTCAGCAAGCGAGCGCGTGATTCCTTCCTTATCGCCTGATAAATCTGCCTCTGTAATACAGCCGTTACACACACTACCAACAACATACAATCCCACAAAGCCCCCCACCCAAGACACCCCCTCCGCATACACACCGCTGCCCACATCTCGGTACAATACCTCAGACACCTTCATAAAATACCGACCCCTCCATCACAGCATCAAATCCAACACAGCCCCCTATACAACCAGATACCTCCTCCGTCAGATTCCACAACCACCCCCTACCATCTCAGTGTACAATCCCACACAGCCCCCCCACCAAGACACCCCCCTCCGCATACACACAGCTGGCCCCATCTCAGTGTACAATCCCACACAGCCCCCCACCAAGACACCCCCCTCCGCATACACACAGCTGGCCCCCATCTCAGTGTACAATCCCACACAGCCCCCCTGCCCAGACACCCCCCTCCGCATACACACAGCTGCCCCCATCTCAGTGTACAATCCCACACATACAACCTACAGACATCACCCTACTACACAGCCCCCCATATACAATCCAGACACCTTAGAACACTGCATACACACCGCTGCCCCCATCTCGGTACAATACCTCAGACACCTTCTTAAAATACCGACCCCTCCATCACAGCATCAAATCCAACACAGCCAGATACTCCCTGCCTCACCCATAACCACCCCACTACCACCTCAGTGTACAATCCCACACAGCCCCCCCGCCCAGACACCCCCCTCCGCATACACACAGCTGGCCCCAGGGGCGGACTGAGAACCCTCAGGGCCCCCGGGCAAAATAAATCAAGGGCCCCCTTACAGGCCCCACCCATGTTCTGCTGCAAGCCCCACCCTTGTCCCGCCTCCAGCCACACCCTACACAATCTTTAATAAGATTTCAAAGTTAAAGTGACACAAAAGGCACCCAGACCACTTCAGCTCATTGACGTGGTCGGGGTACAGTGTCCCTTTTGCAAATCGAGCTGCAATGTTCTAGAGAAACCGCATTGTTTACGTTCCAGCAATAAGTCAGCCTCTAGTGGCCGGCAGCCGTCTGAGGGCTTCCTGGATTAAAACAGACCTTTGGTCCGGTATCTGACGCTGGTCGTCCTCACACCCTGCATGATGACCTCCAGGGTCAAATTTTTCCCCATAGGAAAGCATTGATTCAATGCTCTCGTATGGGGTGATCTAATCTCAGCGTCCATTAGTGAGCCTCTGTTAGAAGCAGTGTGGGCATAACTACTGTGAAGGGGGCACATATCTGGGCATAACTACTGTGAAGGGGGCACATATCTGGGCATAACTACTGTGAGGGGGGCACATATCTGGGCATAACTACTGTGAAGGAGCACATATCTGGGCATAACTACTGTGAAAGGGGGCACATATCTGGGCATAACTACTGTGAAGCGGGCACATATCTGGGCATAACTACTGTGAAAGGGGGCACATATCTGGGCATAACTACTGTGAAAGGGGGCACATATCTGGGCATAACTACTGTGAAGGGGGCACATATCTGGGCATAACTACTGTGAAAGGGGGCACATATCTGGGCATAACTACTGTGAAGGGGGCACATATCTGGGCATAACTACTGTGAAGGGGGCACATATCTGGGCATAACTACTGTGAAGGGGGCACATATCTGGGCATAACTACTGTGAAGGGGGCACATATCTGGGCATAACTACTGTGAAGGGGGCACATATCTGGGCATAACTACTGTGAAAGGGGGCACATATCTGGGCATAACTACTGTGAAAGGGGGGGGTGGCCCTTCACAGTAGTTATTAATCCCTTTCAGCAGTCCCCCTTTCAGTGAATGGGGGACTGCTGAAAGGGGTTAATAACTACTGTGAAGGGCCTAGCCGTCTGGGCAACCCCACAGATCATCCCCCCACCCACCTTGTACTTGTTCCACTGATCCGCTACTTGCGGGCTACATGGGCATGAGTTCAGTCACTTCGGTGCGCAATCCCATCCTGTGGCGCGTGATCCCGCGAGACCCGTGACCTACAGCGGCAGGTCTTGCGGGATCACGCGCTGCAGGATGAGATTGCCCACCGAAGTGACTCAACTCATTCCCGCGCGCCCACAAGTAGCGGAACAATTACAAGAGGGGTGGGGAATAGCCAAATAAAAAAATATTTTGAACCAAAAGGTGTTATGGGGGCTCTGTGGATGGCACTGTTATGGGGGGGATCTGTGGATGGCATTGTTATGGGGGCTCTGTGGATGGCACTGTTATGGGGGGCTCTGTGGATGGCACTGTTATGGGGGATCTGTGGGTGACGCACTGTTATGGGGGCTCTGTGGATGGCACTGTTATGGGGGCTCTGTGGATGGCACTGTTATGGGGGCTCTGTGGATGGCACTGTTATGGGGGCTCTGTGGATGGCACTGTTCTGGGGATCTCTGGATGACACTGTTGTGGGGGGGATCTGTGGGTGACACATATATAGCACCTTATGCTATATATGTCATCCACAGATCCCCCTATAACAGTGTCCCTGTGAGTGAATGATCCCCAATACAGGGACTGGGGGCCGGTGTTCTAGAATTTTTTGCTACCCACGTCACTTCCGGTAGTGATGTGGGAGGTGTGTCTCTCACCTCGGCTCCTTATTGGCTCTGCCGGGGGTTTGTCGGCGCAGGCGCGGAGGATTCACCCGTAGCGTGAACGCGCCAAAGGTAGCAGAAAATTCCGGGCCACTGCGCATGCACGAAAAAGACGTCCGAAGGTAGCAGAAAATTCCGGACCACTGCGCATGCGCGAAAAAGACGACTTGGCGCAGGCGCAGTAGCGCCGAGTCAGTTAACAATAAAGATTTTATATTAGTCAGCACTTCAAGCTAGACGTAATGTAAAACTATCTCCCACGATATAGACATAATACTGTCAAGTAAACGGAACACCGGCATCTGGTGTTGTAATGGCAGCGGGGCCCGGTGCAGTCACTGTATTCTATTACACCGGGACCCGCTCACTGTAATACTAATATTCCTATGTGAACAACTTGAAATCCTCTGCGATCCTCTCCCTCTCTGTACTCACAAACTCAGTAGCAGGCCGGGCGGCAGCGCAACTCACTGACGTCACGCGCCTGCTCCTCCTACTGTATGAATATTAGTATTACAGTGAGCGGGGCCCGGTGTCATGTTATTCTGGGGCAGGCCCCCATCCCGGCCGGGCCCTTGGACCATGTCCGAAGTGCCCGACCGGTCGGTCCGCCCCTGGCTGGCCCCCATCTCAGTGTACAATCCCACACATACAGGGAGTGCAGAATTATTAGGCAGATGAGTATTTTGACCACATCATCCTCTTTATGCATGTTGTCTTACTCCAAGCTGTATAGGCTCGAAAGCCTACTACCAATTAAGCATATTAGGTGATGTGCATCTCTGTAATGAGAAGGGGTGTGGTCTAATGACATCAACACCCTATATCAGGTGTGCATAATTATTAGGCAACTTCCTTTCCTTTGGCAAAATGGGTCAAAAGAAGGACTTGACAGGCTCAGAAAAGTCAAAAATAGTGAGATATCTTGCAGAGGGATGCAGCACTCTTAAAATGGCAAAGCTTCTGAAGCGCGATCATCGAACAATCAAGCGTTTCATTCAAAATAGTCAACAGGGTCGCAAGAAGCGTGTGGAAAAACCAAGGCGCAAAATAACTGCCCATGAACTGAGAAAAGTCAAGCGTGCAGCTGCCAAGATGCCACTTGCCACCAGTTTGGCCATATTTCAGAGCTGCAACATCACTGGAGTGCCCAAAAGCACAAGGTGTGCAATACTCAGAGACATGGCCAAGGTAAGAAAGGCTGAAAGACGACCACCACTGAACAAGACACACAAGCTGAAACGTCAAGACTGGGCCAAGAAATATCTCAAGACTGATTTTTCTAAGGTTTTATGGACTGATGAAATGAGAGGGAGTCTTGATGGGCCAGATGGCTGGATTGGTAAAGGGCAGAGAGCTGCCAGTCCGACTCAGACGCCAGCAAGGTGGAGGTGGAGTACTGGTTTGGGCTGGTATCATCAAAGATGAGCTTGTGGGGCCTTTTCGGGTTGAGGATGGAGTCAAGCTCAACTCCCAGTCCTACTGCCAGTTTCTGGAAGACACCTTCTTCAAGCAGTGGTACAGGAAGAAGTCTGCAAGGTAAGAAAAACATGATTTTCATGCAGGACAATGCTCCATCACACGCGTCCAAGTACTCCACAGCGTGGCTGGCAAGAAAGGGTATAAAAGAAGAAAATCTAATGACATGGCCTCCTTGTTCACCTGATCTGAACCCCATTGAGAACCTGTGGTCCATCATCAAATGTGAGATTTACAAGGAGGGAAAACAGTACACCTCTCTGAACAGTGTCTGGGAGGCTGTGGTTGCTGCTGCACGCAATGTTGATGGTGAACAGATCAAAACACTGACAGAATCCATGGATGGCAGGCTTTTGAGTGTCCTTGCAAAGAAAGGTGGCTATATTGGTCACTGATTTGTTTTTGTTTTGTTTTTGAATGTCAGAAATGTATATTTGTGAATGTTGAGATGTTATTTATTTTTACCAGTGAAACCAATATAATTGAAATGGGTATATATTTGTTTTTTTTTAGGTTGCCTAATAATTATGCACAGTAATAGTCACCTGCACACACAGATATCCCCCTAAAATAGCTAAAACTAAAAACAAACTAAAAACTACTTCCAAAAATATTCAGCTTTGATATTAATGAGTTTTTTGGGTTCATTGAGAACATGGTTGTTGTTCAATAATAAAATTAATCCTCAAAAATACAACTTGCCTAATAATTCTGCACTCCCTGTATAACCTACAGACATCACCCTACTACACAGCCCCCCTCTCAGCATACAATGCAACACAGACCCCCATATACAATCCAGACAAGACACCTTAGAACACAGCCCCCACCCCCCCCATACAACCAGATACCCCCTGCCTCATCCATAACCACCCCACTACCACCTCAGTGTACAATCCCACACAGTCCCCCTCAAATACAACCCAGACACCACCCTCCTACACAGCCCCCCATTTCAGCATACAATAAACACAGCCCCCCCATACAGACAGATACCCCCTCCCTCAGCATCCTCAACCGCCCCCTACCATCTCAGTGTACAATCCCTCACATAAAACCCACAGATACCACCCTACTACACAGCCCCCCATATACTACCAGATACCCCCTTCCCTCCGCATACACACAGCTGCCCCCCATCTCAGTGTACAATCCCACACAGCCCCCCCATACAAGACACCCCCTCCTCATACACACAGCTGCCCCCATCTCAGTGTACAATCCCACACAGCCCCCCCATACAAGACACCCCCTCCTCATACACACAGCTGCCCCCATCTCAGTGTACAATCCCACACAGCCCCCCCATACAAGACACCCCCTCCGCATACACACAGCTGCCCCCCATCTCAGTGTACAATCCCTCAATGCACGTGCGCTACACAGCCGCCATTCTCCTAACCACAAGCATCACACAGCAGCCCCCACGTCTCAGTGTACAGTCCCTAAGTACAAAATAAGTTACTAAATCAGTAGGTTCCGGTACTTCTACTGCAGGGGTTTTAGTTCACGCCCCGCGCTGCTGACACTCGCGGCTCTCCTGTTTCCGATCCACGTGATCTGGGAGTGCCACGTGATGTTGTGACGTCAGTAGGTCCTTGCCAAGTACAGTATTTAGCCATTACCCTATATGTTGATGGCAACAGTGGGAGGGAGTCATATTATTTACATGGGACGGAATGTTGGAGGTGTCTGGGGGGAGGAGTGATGTTATTTACATGGGACTGAATATTGAGGGGGGGGTTATTTACATGGGACTGTATGTTGGAGGGCGCTATAAATAGAGAGGGATGTTATTTACATGGGACTGTATATTGGAGGGGGCTGGAGAGATGGTATTTACATGGGACTGTATATTGGAGGGAGGAAAATAGTGTTATTTACATGGGACTATATGTACTCCTCCTCCAGTCATGTACCAGTAACTATATATGATGTACTAGTTATGTACTCCTCCTCCAGTCATGTCCCAGTAACTATGTATGATGTACTGGTATGTACTCCTCCTCCAGTCACATTGTATGCCGAGACTCATTTGCATATTAATAAAATGCTGGAGTTCTGTGCATCCGATCTGTGTAGTTAGTTTACTATGGGTAAGGGTCTCACAGAGCAGCCCCTTCCCCAGTATATAATCTCACAGAGCAGCCCCTCCCCCAGTATATAATCTCACAGAGCAGCCCCTTCCCCAGTATATAATCTCACAGAGCAGCCCCTCCCCCAGTATATAATCTCACACAGAAGCCCCTCCCCCAGTATATAATCTTACACGGCAGCCCCCCCCCAGTATATAATCTCACATGGCAGCCCCTCCCCAGTATATAATCTCACACAGCAGCCCCTGCCGCAGTATATAATTTCACACGGCAGCCCCTCCCCAGTATATAATCTCACACGGCAGCCCCCCCAGTATATAATCTTACACGGCAGCCCCCCCCAGTATATAATCTCACACAGCAGCCCCTCCCCCAGTATATAATCTCACACAGCAGCCCCTCCCCCAGTATATAATCTCACACGGCAGCCCCCCCCCAGTATATAATCTCACAGAGCAGCCCCTTCCCCAGTATATAATCTCACAGAGCAGCCCCTCCCCCAGTATATAATCTCACACAGAAGCCCCTCCCCCAGTATATAATCTTACACGGCAGCCCCCCCAGTATATAATCTCACATGGCAGCCCCTCCCCAGTATATAATCTCACACAGCAGCCCCTGCCGCAGTATATAATCTCACACGGCAGCCCCTCCCCAGTATATAATCTCACACGGCAGCCCCCCCAGTATATAATCTCACACGGCAGCCCCCCCAGTATATAATCTCACACAGCACAGCAGCCCCTCCCCCAGTATATAATCTCACACAGCAGCCCCTCCCCCAGTATATAATCTCACACAGCAGCCCCTCCTCCAGTATATAATCTCACACAGCAGCCCCTCCCCCAGTATATAATCTCACACGGCAGCCCCCCCAGTATATAATCTCACACAAAAGCCCCTCCCCCAGTATATAATCTCACACGGCAGACCCTCCCCAGTATATAATCTCACACAGCAGCCCCTGCCGCAGTATATAATCTCACACGGCAGCCCCCCTGCCCCAGTATATAATCTCACACAGAAGCCCCTCCCCTAGTATATAATCTCACACGGCAGCCCCCCCCAGTATATAATCTCACACGGCAGCCCCTCCCCAGTATATAATCTCACATGGCAGCCCCTCCCCAGTAGATAATCTCACACAGCAGCCCCTCCTGCAGTATATAATCTCACACAGAAGCCCCTCCCTCCCAGTATATAATCTCACACGGCAGCCCCTCCCGCAGTATATAATCTCACACAGCAGCCCCTCCCGCAGTATATAATCTCACATGGCAGCCCCCCCCAGTATATAATCTCACACAGCAGCCCCTGCCGCAGTATATAATCTCACACAGCAGCCCCTGCCGCAGTATATAATCTCACACGGCAGCCCCCCCTCCCCCAGTATATAATCTCACACAGAAGCCCCTCCCCCAGTATATAATCTCACACGGCAGCCCCCTTCCCAGTATATAATCTCACATGGCAGCCCCTCCCCAGTATATAATCTCACACAGCAGCCATATAATCTCACATGGCAGCCCCTCCCCAGTATATAATCTCACACAGCAGCCCCTGCCGCAGTATATAATCTCACATGGCAGCCCCTCCCCAGTATATAATCTCACACGGCAGCCCCCCCAATATATAATCTCACACAGCAGCCCCTCCCCCAGTATATAATCTCACACAGCAGCCCCTCCCTCAGTATACAATCTCACACAGCAGCCCCTCCCCCAGTATATAATCTTACACAGCAGCCCCTCCCGCAGTATATAATCTCACACGGCAGCCCCCCCCTAGTATATAATCTCACACAGCAGCCCCTGCCGCAGTATATAATCTCACACGGCAGCCCCTCCCCAGTATATAATCTCACACGGCAACCCCCCCCCCCCAGTATATAATCTCACACAGCAGCCCCTCCCCAGTATATATTCACTTTAGAAAAAAGACGACTGAGAGGAGATCTAATTAATATGTATAAATATATCAGGGGTCAGTACAGAGATCTCTCCCATCATCTATTCATTCCCAGGACGGTGACTGTGACGAGGGGACATCCTCTGCGTCTGGAGGAAAGAAGGTTTGTACACAAACATAGAAGAGGATTCTTTACTGTAAGAGCAGTGAGACTATGGAGCTCTCTGCCTGAGGAGGTGGTGATGGTGAGTACAATAAAGGAATTCAAGAGGGGCCTGGATGTATTTCTGCAGTGTAATAATATTACAGGCTATAGCTTCTAGAGAGGGGTCGTTGATCCAGGGATTTATTCTGATTGCCTGATTGGAGTCGGGAAGGAATTTTTATTTCCCTAAAGTAGGGAAACTTGGCTTCTACCTCACAGTTTTTTTTTGCCTTCCTCTGGATCAACTTGCAGGATGACAGGCCGAACTGGATGGACAGATGTCTTTTTTCGGCCTTATGTACTATGTTACTAGCCCCTCCCCCAGTATATAATCTCACACAGCAGCCCCTCCCCAGTATATAATCTCACACGGCAGCCCCTCCCCAGTATATAATCTCACACGGCAGCCCCTCCCCAGTATATAATCTCACACGGCAGCCCCTCCCCAGTATATAATCTCACACAGCAGCCCCTCCCGCAGTATATAATCTCACACGGCAGCCCCCCCCCCAGTATATAATATCACACGGCAGCCCCTCCCCAGTATATAATCTCACACGGCAGCCCCTCCCCAGTAGATAATCTCACACAGCAGCCCCTCCTGCAGTATATAATCTCACACGGCAGCCCCCCCCAGTATATAATCTCACATGGCAGCCCCTCCCCAGTATATAATCTCACACAGCAGCCCCTCCCGCAGTATATAATCTCACATGGCAGCCCCTTCCCAGTAGATAATCTCACACGGCAGCCCCCTTCCCAGTAGATAATCTCACACGGCAGCCCCTCCCCAGTACATAATCTCACACGGCAGCCCCTCCCGCAGAATATAATCTCACATCTCTCCCCTGCCAGTGCTACAGACTCTGCAAACTGTCTGCCAGTGCCCGTGATACCAGAGCGTACCAGCTGACGACCCACGTGACCTAGGGATGTCATGTGATATTGAGACGTCAGGACTCTCAGGAGGTCCTTACGGAGTATAGTACACGGTCGGTGACATACCGGACTGGCATCCGGTGCTATGCCGCCGCCGTACAGTACTACACTCCTGTGATCTGTACTAGTGTAGTACTGTACAGCGGCGGCACAAAGCAACCAAGGCCGCCTGCGCTACCGCACTAAGGATGCCAGTCCGGTATGTCACCGACCGTGTTCCATTTATTGGCCTTCACCGACTCGGAAAGCAGAGAAGGGCGCACACCCGGAAGGGGCGGAGCCAGCACACAAGTCCTCCCACGTGCTATATCCGGCTGCCGCGCCAGCGCTTCTCTCCCTCTCATTCACCGCGTGGCTGGAGAGCAGACATGGCGGAGGACGCTGGTGAGCGGAGGCCTCGGAGCCTGAACGCCTTCTTTATGGGGCCTTCAGTAAAGGGCAGAATAACGCAGGTCCACGTCACGTGGTGCGGCTCCTGATTGTTTAATTTTTTTTTTTTTTTTTTAAAGGTTCAAAGAAAAAGTCCAAGAAGCGCAGGAGTCAGACGCTGGGGGAGATCGCGGTGAGTGAGTCTGCGGCTTCCCTCCCTGTGCGCCGTCAGCTGAGCACGTGGTGCGAGTGGCTGCAGCCGCCTGTGGGCAGAGACCTCCACGTGGGCAGCAGCTCCAGAGCCTTTATGGCTGCAGCTGTCCTGTGGGCAGAGACCTCCACCTGGGCAGCGGCCCGAGCCTTCGTGGCTGCAGCCGTCCTGTGGGCAGAGACCTCCACCTGGGCAGCGGCCCCGGAGCCTTCATGGCTGCAGCCGTCCTGTGGGCAGAGACCTCCACCTGGGCAGCGGCCCCGGAGCCTTCATGGCTGCAGCTGTCCTGTGGGCAGAGACCTCCACCTGGGCAGCGGCTCTGGAGCCTTCATGGCTGCAGCTGTCCTGTGGGCAGAGACCTCCACCTGGGCAGCGGCTCTGGAGCCTTCATGGCTGCAGCTGTCCTGTGGGCAGAGACCTCCACCTGGGCAGCGGCTCTGGAGCCTTCATGGCTGCAGCTGTCCTGTGGGCAGAGACCTCCACCTGGGCAGCGGCTCTGGAGCCTTCATGGCTGCAGCTGTCCTGTGGGCAGAGACCTCCACCTGGGCAGCGGCACCGGAGCCTTCATGGCTGCAGCCGTCGTGTGGGCAGAGACCTCCACCTGGGCAGCGGCTCTGGAGCCTTCATGGCTGCAGCCGTCCTGTGGGCAGAGACCTCCACCTGGGCAGCGGCTCCGGAGCCTTTATGGCTGCAGCCGTCCTGTGGGCAGAGACCTCCACCTGGGCAGCGGCTCCGGAGCCTTCATGGCTGCATTTCCTGTTGCCATTACTCCTAGAAGCTCGGTCTTCCCTGCAGCTGGTGCGCCCCCTTGATTGGCAGGCACGGCCGGGCATTGTGGACATCCTCACACCTGGCCCGTCCTTCAAGTTTCCTGCTGCTCAATGCGGTTCAGTAACTGGCGCAGTACAGCAGAGCCGCTGCCCTGTACTACACCTGCATCTTACGGAGCAGCGTCGGGTGCGGTGACACTGACGTGATATCAGGCAGACTTCGTTTGGAGTAATTCGGAGATATTGGGTTTGCATCAGCCATAGATACATTTATCAATCAATACAAATCTACAACTGTAGATAAAATAAAAAAATAGCCGGCATTAAAATATCCAGCTGCCCCTCTGTTTGCTGTGTATGGAACAAGCGGATTAGATTATCTCCCTCACAGCAACCAATGAGGGGCTACAAAAATCTTTTCCTCTAATTGAATCCAGTTGTTAATGTTTTGTAGATATCAGAAAACATTCTGTAAAAGGTATATAGAATATGTAATTCTATTGTCTTTCTTTCCAGTATAATATATGACCATTTCCAAAGGATACTCTGTATTGTATAATTATATAGTTCACTTAAACAAAACATTTTCAAAAAGGTATATAGAATATTTAATTATATATATTTTTTCTCCAGTATAATATAAAATATATGAACGGTTCCAAAGGATATAATTATATAGTTCACTTATATTTCCTGTGTGCTGATCGGCGATATGTAAACAAACAACCGCTTCCAATGGATGCTTTGTGTTATATGATTGTGTGTATATTTACCGTATATTCACAGTGCGCTGATTTCAGTCTTTTATAATAATGTTCACTTTATAATGAGTTTGTACTCACTGTTTAAAGATAATATATTGCTCCCCTCCGTGGCATCCCACGTGGTAGCTACAGCTCTCCTATCAGATACATCGTCTCTTGCTGTCTCTTGCTGTCTCTGCCACGGGTAGTCATACCTGTATTGTGATGACTGAATCCTGGCGTCCCACGTGGTGAGGCACTGTCTTGACTGGCCACTGAAGGAGTCGGTATAAGGGCTCATGTGCACGGCCGTTCCATGCATTGCTGACTACAATTTTCGTTCCCCAATGCACGGGCAACATCGGTGCGGCAGCCAGGATGGATCGAGACCCATTCAACTGGAATGGGTCTGTGAGCCTTCCGCACCGTGTAAAAAAATAAATAAATAAATAAATTTACATGTTTGTTTTTTTTTTTTGCGGCGGCACGGACAGAAACATCACAGAAGCACTCCTTAGTTCTTCCATTCCACATCTCCAGGATTCAAGTGAATGGGTCCGCATGCGGGTTGCACACGGCTGGTGCCTGTGTACTGCGGAGCCGCTGTATGCCGGCCGTGTGCATGAGCCTTAACTCCGATACGCATCTGGTACAACAGAAATATTAAGTCCAGGACCCACCTCTTTGGAACAAGGATAGATGAAGTGCGGAGCGCTCCACATACAATACGTGAGACGCTGTATGTCTGGGCAGTCAAGACACAGCGCATCTCACCACGTGGGACGCCAGGATTCAGTCATCGCAATACAGGTATGACTACCCGTGCCAAAGACAGCAAGAGACGCTGTAGCTACCACATGGAATGCCACGGAGGGGAGCAATATAGGGTATTATCTTGAAACAGTGAGTATAAACGCAACTATTATAAAAGACTGAAATCAGCGCACTGGGAATATAAATGAACCACACAATCGTATAACACAAAGCATCCATTGGAAGCGGTTGTTGGTTTACATATCGCCGATCAGCACACAGGAAATATAAGTGAACTATATAATTATATCCTTTGGAACCGTTCATATATTTTATATTATACTGGAGAAAAAAAATATATAATTACATATTCTATATACCTTTTTGAAAATGTTTTCTGATATCTACAAAACATTAAAAACTGGATTCAATTAGAGGAAAAGACATAAATAGCAGGTGGAGACCATATTTGTAGTCCCTCGTCGGTTGCTGTGTGGGAGATGATCTAATCCGCTTGTTCCATACACAGAAAATAGAGGGGCAACTGGATATTGTAATGCCGGCTATTTAACTTTTTTATTTTTTTTTATTTACATTTTTGTATTGATTGATAAATGTATATATGGCTGATGCAAACCCAATATCTCTGTAGTCTGCCTGTCTATTTCTGTAATCCATTTAAGTTTGACGGGGTGAGACATAAAGTCAGAGCACCTTATCCAGAGCAAGAAGGGGGTGAGCCGCTAAATGAAACATTTCTGATGATTCTCCGTGTCTGGTTCTGTCAAGGTGGAGGGAGAATGGCGCCTCAAGGAGTAATGTCGATGCCCCAGTTGCCCCTAGAGGCTCATTTCTGTATATTAAAACTTCTTTCATCAAAATGCAGCCACGTATCAGGATGGGATCAAGACAGATCCGTTCTGACCAGCGTGGAGGTCTAAGGTTAACCTGTTCTAATGCTATGAAACTGGTGGCCGAAGCCCTTTATCCACAGTACAAATTGTTTGTGTTGAGACTTGTTCCCTTCTTTACAGGATATACAACATGAAGAAAGCTTTTTGATACAGCCAGAGTCCAAAATTGCCCAGTTGGATACATCTCAGTGGCCCCTGTTGCTTAAGGTTAGTATTGGTGGTCATGTCCGTATACCCTGTAGTGCTGGGCTTGTCAGAGTGGAGGATCTTGCTAATAGATTCCATACATTGAAAACGTAAGATGTTTGTCCATTGGGGATTCATGTGCGTTTCAGTTGACTTGTGGCGCATGTCCCATTGTGTAGAATATATTGTGGACCCAGCCCTTGCAGACAAACCTGAAGTCGTTTTCTCCTGACCCGAATCGTGAATCTCTGATTCAGTCGGCTCTGGTCAGTTCAGGAGATGCGGCCGACACAGACCCTGTTTGAGCGGGCACAATGAGTCTTAAGGTGGGTTTAGATGGGCCGACTGCTTATGTGGTGGTCTTAACTTATTTACATGCAGTGAATCGCTATATCTGTCGTCAGAATCGTGGCTTCTGAGCAGTAGATTGCTGTTAAGACCTCACGATCTGCTGCTCCGGAGCCAGGATCGGTGGTGCCTGCATGAGTAACAGGATCAGCCGATGAGTGAGCATTTCGCTCGTTTATTAGGTGATCGCCGGCACACTTAGACGGCTAGATCGGTCTCTCCCAGTAATCTGTATGCTTATTGGTGCGTCTAAATGCGCCTTTAAGCTGCTCAAAATGACTTCAACGCTGAAGCCCAGACTTGAGTTTGTCCTGTGGTGGGTGTGGGGAGGCTGCATCTTGTATCTGTCCACTAATTTATCTATCAATTTGACAGAACTTTGATAAGCTAAATGTTAGGACAACACACTACACTCCCATTCCGTCCGGGTCAAACCCTTTGAAGAGGGACATCACAGAATACGTTAAGTAAGTATTAAGGGGTGTGGTAAATTCCGTACTCTGCACGTTCAGATTAGGCCCATTGAGGAGAATGGTGTGAATGGCGGTCGCAATGCTACCGGACAACCTCTTTAATCCGCATTTGTTTGCATTGGTCATTTTGAGCATCAGCTTGTCTGTTCCGTCAGACTTGTTGTTTTTGACGGGAGAAAGTCCTGTCTTGTAATTAACACTGAAAGTTGAAAAGTCATTCCATTGATCAGATATTCAGTCCATGTAATGGATGCTTTTTTTTTTTCTGTTCCTCTGGAGCACAGTCGCCTACATTTACTAATGTCTGAGCCAAACATGTCTGCAGCACAATTTTGTCAGATCTAGCTGTAAAAGTATGAGCCCACCGATCATGAGGGCACACCTCCTGTACAATGACACAACTACATCATGGATAGCCTTGCATATAAACAGTTTTGACTAAAGTAAGCTAATGGCTTTTATCATGTAGATAAAGTTAAAAGAGTTATCCTATGACTAATGCAAAAAATGATAATCGGACCTTATACAGTACGTGACCAACAAAGCTAGAACCAGCCCTGCACCTCGCATGGGTCCTGAGATCTCCCCAGTCATTGCTCTGCTAGATTTATATCAAGCTGGAAGCTCAGGGGAGTGTCTTTTCTGCTGCAGCTAAGGGGGCATGTCTCAGCTCTCCCTATCACAGCTCAGGAGGCGTCTCAGCTCTCCCTATCACAGCTCAGGAGGCGTGTCCATGCTCTACCTATCGGCTCAGGAGGCAGTTTAGGATGAAACTGAGCATGTGCGGCCATCTCAGTGAGCTGGACAAATAAGAAAACTGGTGGCGCCATACAGAAATGTTGTTGAATAATTTAATGACTAAGTTTAGTACATGCAGTTACAAAAGAATCGAGGTCCAACCATAGAATTTTTTTAATGGAACAACCGCTTTAATGCAAGGCACTTATTAATGTATGTGGTTTTCCTTCCTGTTATACACTGCACACTTCCAGGGGCCATCAACATCACTGCAGCGCAGATACAGGATGGGAGCTGCTGTGCATGCGTGCTCCCACGGTCACAGCCACCATTGCTGGACTGCACGGTGGTTGTAACCCTTGGAAACAAACAGTTTATAATGTGATGGAAAAATGAATCGCCAGCAAAGGAGGCAATATGGATAATCGCAGTACATAAGTAAATTTCTTGTATTAAATGAGTGTTCTAGTTCCAATCTCCTATCCACAGCGTGTTCTAATGACAGTAGAAAAAAAAAAACACCTCCCTGGATGTGACTCTCTCCGCTGTGATTAGACCACGCTACAGCCAAGGAGAAGGAGACGCCCATTGAGAAACGGGGCCATCTACTCCTCCCTGTTCAGATGCTAAAATAAGCATACCAGGCGGGAGAATACAAAAGGGGCCACAGCGGGGGAACTGAGCCGCGCACAGTAACAAGAGTAAGGACAGTTAGATCCCTGCTCTATTACCTACATATCCTGCTACTTATTTTATAATGTCCAGACCTATAAAAGGTCCTCTTTAACCTCTGTAATAGCATGTACGGCGATGGTCACACTAGCGTTTAGATTTTCAGTTATCGTGATCAGTCATGGGATCTCAATACCGGAGAAAAAACGCTTCCATTTTGTCCCCATTAATTGTCAGTGGGGACAGAACGTACTGCTCCAAAATGCATTCTGTTCCATTTGGTTGCGTTCCCGTACCGGAGGGTAAACTACAGAAAGCTGCGTTTTTCTTTCGGTCATGGGATGCAGAGCAAAATGGATCTGGCATGACCCACATTGTAAGTCAATGGGGACGGATCAGTTTTCTGACACAACGGATTCGTCCCCCATCTACTTTCAATGGTGGTCATGACGGATCACTCATTGCTATGTTAAATATAATACAATCAGATCCATTCATAACGGATGCAGATGGTTGTCTTATCAGTAACGGAAGCGTTTTTGCTGAACACTGCCGAATAAGGCGAAAGCTCAGGTGTGAAAGTAGCCTAAGATGTCGTCTTCATTTTTTTACTTTGACAATACTTGCTTTTAGTTTGTGTATTATGTTCTGTGCAGAGCTTTAATTGTGACTCCTTTTCAGAACAGGTTTTATTAATCTGGATAAACCGGCTAACCCGTCCTCGCACGAGGTGGTTGCATGGATTCGTCGTATTTTAAGGGTAGAAAAAACTGGTCACAGTGGGACGTTGGATCCTAAAGTCACTGGTTGTCTTATAGTATGCATTGACCGTGCCACCCGACTTGTGAAGTCACAGCAAAGTGCAGGTGAGCTAAAAAAAAATATTTAAACTCGATGGGATACAATGTAATGTAAGCAAAAAGTGCTGCCATCTCCCATTTTTTTTTTATATATGATTTTGTTTTTATTTTTCTGTTCCTCCAATCAAAACGGAATAGTTTGAATTGCTTCCCTGGTGATCACTTATTATTCTTGTGCAGCCTTGCCTGGCTCTAAAATGGTTGGAGCCTTCCTCTACTGCTCTATCTGCAATACGTTCAGGTATATTAGAGGTTGTTCCATCTGGAACATTTATGGCTTATTTCTATGATATGCCGTAAGTGTTGGATAGGTGCGGGTTTGGGACCTGCTCCAATCTCCAGAACAAGGACCCAAAATGAAGGGGGATTAAGCCATGAATGTGCTGCCTCCCACTATTTACCCTTTGAGACTTTCAAAAATAGCTGTGCGCTGAAGGGGACGTCCGCTTTCAGCCTTGCCTTTGGCAAAACCTGCCAGTTTAGCTGCAGGTGTAAGGGGTTACGCTACTTTGTCACTATACCATCTACTGGTCGGTTTACATGTGGAGACATTTTTACGGCATAATTGTGACACACATGGACCTCTTGTGCCGACCTTCTCACAAAGCTCTGCCTCTTTCTGCTAAGCCCCAGCTCTTGCAGAGCATGTCAGGAAAAATGAGGCACCAATTTGCACCACGTTTTAGACACATTTTTGGCACACATTTGTAAATATTGGCCACTTTTGCACAGACTAGTCAAGATTTTCTTCTGCTTGCTTCTATCGTTCATATTTTGGTTAAGTTAGGCTACTTTCACACTTGCGTTCGGCTGTCCGCTTGTGAGTTCCGTTTGAAGGGACTCGCAAGCGGCCCCGAACTGATCCGTCCAGCCCTAATGCATTCTGAGTGGATACGGATCCGCTCAGAATGCATCAGTCTGGCACCGTTTGTCCTCCGCTCCGCAGGCGGACACCTGAACGTTGCTTGCAGCGTTCGGGTGTCGCCTGGCCGTGCGGAGGCAAACGGATCCGTCCAGACTTACAATGTAAGTCAATGGGGACGGATCCGTTTGAAGTTGACACAGTATGGCTCAATTTTCAAACGGATCCGTCCCCCATTGACTTTCAATGCAAAGTCAAAACGGATCCGTTTGCACGTTTTTTTTTTTTTTTTTTTGTTCATGGTAATGCAAACGGATCCGTTCTGAACGGAGCCACCGTCTGCATTAATATGAGCGGATCCGTTCAGAACGGATCCGATCGAACGCTAGTGTGAAAGTAGCCTTAGAAGATATTTGGAAATATGTCACCACTAAAGCAAATTATTGGTTGCAGTGGTACACGTGGCCATGCCCACGTCCCAAATGGAAGATTGAGAATCAGGGAGCAGGTAAGTGTTAATCCTTGAGGAGCAATACATGCCGGAGGCTTTATCTCAATGGCTAATATTACCGGAAAACCCCTTTTAATATTTTCATTTAGGTCTGTTTGATAAGTAGCTTTTATAATTTTAAGATGTTGTCCCTAATCCCCTAAATAAAATGAATATACTTTATTTGATTTAGCAGAGCAGGCAGAAGCAGGAATCCGCTCCCCTCAGTTAATCCTGGCAGGAACCCGCTCCCCATGTACTATGCCAAGAGTTAGTAATTGTCCATGCGCTGCTGCGGCCCCATTCATAAATGAGTTCTCCATACACTGCGGAGCTGTCAGCGGCGCAGGGAGAACAGAGTTCTAAGGACACACTGGTGCACTTTAGGGATATAAAAGTACAGTAAAAACAGGAAATTTATAAAGTATATTGGAAAAACTTTAGGGGATTAGGGACCACATATTAACGTTTAGTTACTCTTTAAGGCTGAACTCGCATGTCTGTGGAGCGCGGTCTGTGAGATCCCAGCCTGCTGAGTGCAGGAGCGCACGGTGTCATTGGTTGCTATGACGCCGTGCGCTTCGTGCCGCTGCTGCTGTACAGTAATCCTCGAATGTATTACTGTCCTGCACTCGGCAGGACGCCAGGCCGGGATCTCACGGACCATGGTCCAGACGTGTAAATTCAGCCTAATGTCAAACATATTTTATTAAAAGATCAATATTTGGACGATTTTAATTCCACATTCCAGGGATGTCTGTTTCCTAAGCTAGACCTGTCCATGACGCGTTTTTAGCATGAAGAATGTTTAAATTTTGTTTTACAGGGAAAGAATATGTTGGTATTGTCCGACTGCACAATGCAATAGAGAATGAACTGCAGCTTTCGCGGGTAAGTGACCTCTCCTCGGTGCTTTGGTTGCTCTTAAGGAAGTGGACCTGCCGGTTTACATGATGACACAGTTTATCCATTCGCTGATCCTTGGTCTGTCTCTAAAGCACTTGCTTCCTGTATTGGGATCTGGTGTGCTCGGAACACTGTTGGAGCCGGTGACCTGCGTCTTGCAGTGTGACTTGCCCCTAGTGTGAAGAGCAGGAGGTAACAGACCAAGGTCAAGAAGAGACTTGCCGTCTGATTAACCTGGAATGTCTTGTTGGTTCTGCGCTGCGGTGATCATTGCTTTTTCTGAATCTTGGTTCCTCCCTTGCAGACTCTTGAGACCCTCACCGGTGCACTGTTTCAGAGACCGCCATTAATAGCTGCTGTAAAGAGGCAACTGCGCGTCAGAACAATCTACGAAAGCAAACTCATAGAATACGACCCCGAGCGTAGACTGGGTGAGTAACGGCTCGCCAGATTAATGCCATAAAGAATAGTCAGGCTGCTCATTCACACAATCGTATTTTGCATCTGTCCCCGTCTGGATCGTGGTTTTTACGCAAATTATAGAAAATGCTAATCTTGTCTGTATTGTGGACAAGAAGAATGGATTCTAGTGATGGGAGTGAGAATAAATGGGGATCGCACACTGAAGGAATCTGGTTTGTAGGCCTCAATTCGGCTATGGTTCTGCCTGAGGCCTAAATCCCTACTTTCCGCTGTGAGGCCTTATGCCCATCCACATCGAAGTCATTTCTGTACCTATTTTCACACAATGTTGAAAGGCATCAGTCACCCATAGGTGCCCACATTTAAGTGTGTGGTGTTTTCTCTAGGGCTTGCCTCTGTAGAACAGCGTGGTCTGCTTCATGTGGTCAGGATGTGCGTTGTTGTCGTGGCTCCTGCCTGTGGTTGGCTGCAGTGACTGCTGTGTGGCTAGTTATTACCCAGGTGGAGATGACTGGTAGCAGCAGATGTATTGATCAGGGGATCCTCCGGCCGCCTTTTATTGCTCTCTGGACAAGTGGCGCTTAACCTTTTCTCACTAGTATTTCGTGTCTTTATATTTGGTACGTAGGTATTGAGCACGTTGAGCCATATGATGTATGCAAACGGTCATGAACTTTGTGATGGTGACATTTATCTATCACCCAGTGACTGATGGCTCTTAAGCGAAATAAAATGTGTATTTTTTTTAAAAGGACAAATGTGTAACTTCTATCTTCACTTTCCTCAGGTATATTTTGGGTGAGCTGTGAAGCCGGTACATATATCCGTACTTTATGCGTTCACATGGGTTTGCTGCTTGGGGTTGGTGGCCAGATGCAGGAGCTTCGCAGGGTTCGTTCAGGTGTCCTAGGAGAGAAGGTAATTACCTTTCACAGTATACTAACCCCCCAGCCCCCCTTCTCCCCAAATGCGTTGAGTTCAGCCACAGGCTTCTCCCTCTGGTTTGATAATTGGCTTTGGGACAATAATACGCTGTCAGGATAAGGCAAACTTAGTCTTGCCCTGGAGCTGACAATTATATCTCAACAATATCGGTTTTCTCTAATTTGTGTGTAATCTTTTCTAGGACAATCTGGTCACGATGCATGACGTTTTGGATGCTCAGTGGCATTATGATAACAATAAAGATGAAAAGTATCTTCGCAGGGTTGTCTTTCCACTGGAAAAGCTTTTGGTGTCTCATAAAAGATTGGTTATGAAGGACAGTGCAGTAAGTTGGCTCTTCATATTGTGTCGCTAGATTACCGGAAGCAGAACGTCGCCCAGTGACTTCATGGCGCTTTTTTTTCCCCCCCCCCCTTTTAAGGTGAATGCTATATGTTATGGGGCAAAGATCATGCTTCCCGGTCTTTTGAGATACGAGGATGGCATTGAAATGAACCAGGATATTGTGGTAATCACAACCAAAGGGGAAGCTATCTGCATTGGTAAGTATAATATGGTAATGATTGGATAGAATTTATAGCGGGAAGCTTAAAATGTAAAGAGAATAATAAAAAAAAAAATGACCTGGCTTCTGGGCCTTTAGTTAAAACATTGGGGGCCATGTTTCCCCGATCGGGGGGCTGGGGGACCCGATCGGGGCATAATTGAGAACCTTTGCAAGGGTGGCGGTGGCCGGCTTATAGTGTGCGCATGCGCCAAGCCGCCGCCATCTTTGAGGACGGTGGGGGGGGGCAGGGGGTGAGGATTGGGACCCAGCTTTCCCTTATGGGGAAGCTGTGGGGACCCTATCCCTGCACCGGAAACTTTCTCCCTCCTCTTACATGAGGGAGGAAGCTTAATAGCTCCCGGCATTTTCGGTGATCACTGCAATACACTATCGCGGTGATCAGAGACCGCTTGTCACAGTCTCTGATCACTGCCCCGAGCCCTCACTACCTCTGGTAGCTGCGGGCAAGGAACTACAGTGCTTTGATTTAAGCGCTAACTTAGGCTGAAGTGCTGCCGTAAAAAGGCGGCGCTCCAGCCCAAGGCCCCTTGGTGACCGCTGTAAAAACACACGAGTGGTCACTAAGGGGTTAAGTTTCAAATATGTGCAGACCTTAATCCTCACCGTCCTGAATGTGACATGATGACACAGTTTATCCATTCTCTGAACTTCCAGGCTTCCTTGCATCTCTGCACTCCTAGGGGTGCGGAGTCCTGCTCGCTTGTTGGCGCCGGTTGCTGTGTTCTGCAGATGACTCGCCATAAGGGAGTGGGAGCAGGACGGCTGGCTAAGTGCGCAGGATGATGAAGCTGCTCTGATCACACCTTCTAGAGGCTTAGGCTAAGCAAATGTTTTGTACTTGACCATCAAAACGTGTATCCCTTTCCAGGTACTGCCCTTATGACTACAGCTGTGATATCTACATGCGACCATGGAGTTGTGGCAAAAATTAAACGTGTAATTATGGAGAGGGATATCTATCCCCGCAAGTGGGGCCTTGGTCCTAAGGTAAGTTTGTACAGTCTACATTGGCAACCGTTGCAGTTTGCCAAGGACTTTGAGCCATATGATGTGTATGTTTGATGAACCCTGTAATGATGACTCTACATCTATCACCCTATAACTGATGGCTCGCCCCTAATCTCACAGGGAATCGGTCACCACTTTACACTGCCCACTTGAGGGTGGAATTAAGTAGTAACTGACTAATTGGTTTCATCATTGTATATTATGTGCCCATGGTGTACTTAATGCTGCCAGTGTTCACATCGTACTGTAAGCCCGGAGTCTGATATTCATGAGCTGCGGGTTCTTCCATCCACTGAACTTTATCCCTATGGAGAGTAACTGGGGAGAAAGCTGTCATTTATGGTAGGGGCCCAAGGTACATGAATGGGCAGCACGGCTTAATGCAATCGCTGCAGCAAGTCTTCCCAAAGTACACCATGGGCACACATAACGGTCTTACATTGTGCCACCACTTCATGCCACCCTCAAGGCATCATGAACATGGTGACAGATTTCCTAGGTCATAGCATGCATTATATTCTGACCCACTTTACATTTCACTGTTCAGGCCAGCCAGAAGAAGATGATGATCCAGAAAGGAATGTTAGACAAGCATGGAAAGCCCAATGAGAACACCCCTGCAAGTTGGAGCCAAGGATATGTTGATTACAGGTAATGGCGGCAATGTCTAACTACTTAGGCCTCTTTCACACGGGCGTCATGTTTTTGGCCCGGAAAAGATGCGGGTGCGTCGCGGGAAAATGCGCGATTTTTCCGCGTGAGTGCAAAACATTTTAATGCGTTTTGCATGCACGGGAGAAAAATCTGCATGTTTGGTACCCGAACTTCTTCACAGAAGTTCGGGTTTGGGTTAGGTGTTGTGTAGATTGTATTTTCCCTTATAACCATGTTATAAGGGAAAATAATAATTATCGGGTCTCCATCCCGATCGTCTCTTAGCAACCGTGCGTGAAAATCGCACCGCATCCGGACTTGCTTGCTATTTTCATGCAGCACCATTCATTTCTATGGGGCCTGCGTTGCGTGAAAAATCGCAGCATGCTCTATTTTGTGTGTTTTTCACGCAACGCACAAGGCATGCGTGAAAATCACTGCTCATGTGCACAGCCCCATAGAAGTGAATGGGTCCGGATTCAGTGCGGGTGCAATGCGTTCACGTCACGCATTGCACCCGTGTGAAAGGGGCCTTAGGGTTTCTGTTTTACACTGGGTTTATTATGTGTGTTTTTCTTTTGTAGTGCGGGACAGAAGAATGTGATCAGTACAGCGGTAGAGCCACCAGTGAAGGTTCGTTCTTGCTCTACTATTCACATATGCAGGAAGTTATCCCCTTCTTGCCGATCTGTGGTATTTTAGGGGAGTCGCCCTGCAAAATCAACTTGCTTGTCCTAATCGGAGAAGCAGCAGGTTTCTTCTGTTAAGGTACCAAGCGCACATGTGACCGTTTATTTTGCTTTCTGATAACCTGGATTTTAATTTTTTTCCTTAGAGGAAGCATGTAAGCGAGTCAGATAGTGACACAAGAGCGCAAACTTCCACCAAAAAGAGAAAGGTAAGCCGTATACACAGTACAGCTGTCCCTGCGTTTTGTTCAGTAAAGGGTATACAGTACTTGTTCGATCAACTGAGTTACAGCAACAACCCCGACAAACATGTCTCTAAACAGCCAGCGTCTTCTCCTCCACATGAACCCGTGGCAGCTGTAAATAAATGTGGCCAGACCTGTGGAGGGAAGTAATACATACCTGCTCCACACCCCACGTGTCCACTAACAGTTTGCCGGCTGCCTCAGCAGTTACACGTCCTGTGACCTATTGATGTGATGCAGGGGAACGTGCCCCTGCTGTGGCCAGTGAATAAATCCTATATAAACCAACAGTAGCAATATGTGCCATATACATCACCTGGAGGGAGCAAGTAGATATTTGCTTCCGTCGTATGTCTGGCCATGTGATTTTGATGGCTGCCTAAAAGGTCCCTGAAGGTGGGAACCCATTTATTGATGGCTTGAGAGGCTACATACACTTACTTTTTTTTACCTTTGATATCAATACTTTGGGCTCTAACAAATTTAAATTGAGCTTTATTTCGACTCTACTTTAATGTAGCCTTACATGAGGTCCGCAGAACACCTTTTGAGGGGCTGGAGAATGACCAGTCTGATGGACCTCACTGGACAGCATTTTGCAGCATAAACTGGGAAACCTAGATGCGGTTTCATCTGTCAGCATGATTAACCGTATTAATCTAGGCATATTGCTTGCTAGGGTTAATAATGCCAAGTAAAATGTTTAGCTTTTTACATCTAGTCTAACTCTGCGTTCTCGTGCCTGCCCCGCATTGATTGCTTGCTGAGTGGACCAGATGCGGCTTCCAAGCTCATCAGATTAGCGGCACAAGTGCAGCCACTGAGCAGACTGGACACTTACACAATGGATCTGCTACTTCCCAAAGCGCGAAGCAGTATCTCATCCACTGCCCTGTAATTCGCAGGCCTGCACAGTGGCTTTCTTAGCGGTGACCTAAGAGCTGAGGCCAGCCCCTTGGTGCTCAGAATTGCTAATTTGCATACATTTAAATACAAATATGAATCTGCAGCAATGCAACCTACAGTAATCTATAATGTTACTTGGCATTATCACCCCAGGCAATATGCTTGAGTTGATCATCACGACAAATGCTCTTTAAAAGTGAAGCCTCTTAATAATGTTAAATTAAGTTTTGTTCCCCCCCTTTTCATTACAGAAAAAAGGCAGTGACGGTGAAGAACCAGATGCAGACACATCTGTAAAGGTAACATTGACAGTACATGTAGAGGCTAAACTGCCACTTGTGCTCCGTGCCGTCTGCTGTAGTTTATGTAGTGCGGTTGTGCTGTGTATGTTGGCACTTTTCTCCGGTCATTGTGGCTCAAACCTCACTCAATGCGTTCTTGTGCTTTTATGGATTTCCTTTTGGTTTAAGTTTCTCTTTGGCGTCCACCAAACTTTATCGTTGACTTTTTTCATGATGAGAGAGGTAGCCTGACTAAGGAGTAATTACAGTCCCTTGGGAACAGTGGTCAGTGCTCTGTAATCCCATATAAAGATTTGACATGTTCAGTGGTCCTAAAGACTAGGACACTCAGAGACAAGCAGTTAGGATATAAGTGTCTGAAAGGTAGGTTCCTTGCTCTGGATCCCTCCCCTGTCTGGGCCACTGCAGAGAATGCTATTAGAGTAGCTGCCCACATACTAACTGGAACTGCTTAATGGGCTAAAATGCTTGAATTTAAAAGGAGAATACAGTTTCAGTAATCTGAAGGATTATCTGCATTCAGAATTGTGATGGCTTGTCAGAATACGCCATCAATATCGGATCAATGTGGTCCAACGCACCGCTGCAAATGAGCCATTTGAGGACACTAATCGTTGAGCTTGGCAACCCCTTGAAACGGGGTATATGTTTAGATGTGCACCCTTAGCGGTATGTCATGTATTCAGGTGTAGGGAAGGGGTATAATAATCACGATTACCCCAAAAAATTGGCAGCACTGTGTTTGGTTGTTTGGAAGGAAATGAGAAATAAAAAGGAATAACTCCTAACTTATTAATTCTTCTGCTGGATCCACATCTTAAAATGCTGTGAGACTCCACCCTAGAAGGTCCCACCATTAATAACGTCTTTCCCCACAGATTACCGGTAAATCGGAGACTGGTAGTGACGGTGAGAGTGCCTTAAAACCAAAGAAAAAGAAGAAAAAGAAACAAGAGGAAGAAGTGACTGTGACGGAGTCTCCTCAGGTAAAAGCTTGTCTTTCCAAAACTGTCCAGAATTGTTTTGATGCGAAAATGGGTTGTCTGGGAATGCTACCATGAAGACGCCCCCTCCTTTTCTAATGTGTCAGTACTTGTGGCGAACACTTCACGTATGCTCCATATCCGTAACAGAATGGTCTGTGTAATAACTGTCCGTATCCCTTCTTGGAAAGACAGATTTATGTGAACTTTTTTTTCCTGCCTTTATGAGCTATAATTTGACAAATGTGCCATAATTCAGTTGTATAACTCGTACGTTCTACGCCAACATCTCATGATGCGCTTTTTCTTTTCTAGTTGACAAAAAGCATGAAGAAGAAGAAAAAGAAACACAAAGAAGATCTTTCTGAATAAAAATATCCGTGCCTACTATTCAGTAGTGAACCGTCCAGGCTTCTTGGCTACGACTACTGAGCTATGTCCTGTTTTAAGGATTGTATAGACTTTTTACAATGTGACCCTTTTGTACATGAGTAGATAAATGTCATCGCCATTATTTTAGGTTAGTCCCAAACATTTGGACTATTCCTATGGATCTTGTTTGGAAAAAGATTTGGTTAAACCCAGATTTTTTTCCCCATTAAACATTCTTTGAGTACTATATTATTGGTCTGCCATTCGCTGGTGCTCGAGTGCTGCTAATATGGGCGCTGTTACTAGACAGGGGGCGCAGTATGGATGCCTGTGGGCCACATTAGTGAGCAGTTAGGCCTCTTTCACACGAATGATACAGATTGTCAGGATGTGTTCAGTAAAAACTTCAGGCAGTTTTGTCTGCAATTGCGTTCAGTATCCTGCACCCCCGCGTGGGTGCAATTAGTTTTGATTTTAATTAGGGGTGCACCGAAATGAAAATTCTGGTCCGAAACCGAAAATTCAGGATGCCCTTGACCGAAAACCGAAACTGCCTTTTTGCCCAAATACTTTTAAAATACTTTTTTTTTTTTTTTTTTTTTTAATGATTTTATAACAGTGCCATCCACAGACCCCCACCCACCCCATAACAGTGCCATCCACAGAACCCCCCCCCATTGCCGCTCCAGTACAGACTAGTTATAAAATGTGTACAATTAATAAGGATTCTATTCATGAGGCCCCCTCTGCAGTAGAACATTCAATATAGCCACATCCTACTCACAGGGCTGTTATCTTAATGCTGGCCGGCCGGGCAGACGAGCGGCAGCGTCACGACTGATGTCACATGCCTGCGCCGCCTCCTTCATTCAGAAAGTAGGCCGGGCACATGACGTCAGTCGTGACGCTGCCGCTCGTCTGGCCGGCCGGCCAGCATTAAGATAACAGCCCTGTGAGTAGGATGTGGCTATATTAAATGTTCTACTGCAGAGGGGGCCTCATGAATAGAATCCTTATTAATTGTACACATTTTATAACTACTGGAGCTGGGGGCCGGAGCACAGTGAACGCACCGGCCCCCAGCTCCTCCTCCCAGTCCCTCCCCGCTGATACATCGCAGGCTGCGATGTCAAAAGGTGGCGGAACGCCGTTCCGGTGCGTTCCGCCAGAAAAAAAGCCCTGTATATAACCAACCATATTTTCTGCCGATATGTACCAATATCGGCCGAAATGGATTAGGCCCATTATCGGCCGCCGGAATTTCGGTGCACCCCTAATTTTAATGCGTGTGAACAATATCCCCTAGCAACCATCAGTGAAAAACGCATTATATCTGGTTGCAATGCATTTTCCACTGAAGCCCCTTTCACTTCTATGGGGCCAGGGCTGCGTGAAAACCGCAGGATATAGAACACGCTGCGATTCTCATGCGACACAGAAATGAGTGGAAAATTCAGTGCGGGTGCTGTGCGTTCACTTCATGCATTGCACCCAGGCTGAAAACTCGCTTGTGTGAAAGGGGCCTTAAGGTTCTTAATGGTGGAGATGGCTAAAGGTAAAGGACCTGAAAGGGTGGGAGGGTATACAGTTACTTTAGCCCTTTTCCTGACTAGTGCTGTACTAGTATGGCGCTGGCCCGGTCTTTAAAGATGGCGCCCTCTCCTGAGTGTGTGGGGGTCATGGATGGAGGAGTCAGGATCAAAACGATTGATTTGTTTACCTTACTATACAAACCTATGGGGTCGTTTATCAAACTAGTGTAAAGTAGAACTGGCATAGTTACCCATAGCAACCAATCAGATTCCAGCTTTCATTTTCCAAAGGAGCTGTCAAATATGTAAGGTGGAATCTGGTTGCTATGGGCAACTAAGCCAGTTCTACTTTACACCAGTTTGATGCTATACAAACCCATGGGGTCATTTTAAAGTAAACCAAATCTGCTTTGGTCCAGACCCATCATCCATGAACCCTTAGCTCCCCCTGCTAATTCCATCAACTTCATGTGTTTGGGCGGCTTTTGGTTGATCATCATTATAGCTTCTAGTTTTCAGACTTCACTCTGGGGCCAACACAAAACATATTACCTAACTTGATCAGCTGTTTGAGGAGGCTGCTCCACTACTGTGTGCGCCATGACCAGCTCTGTGCCATGCACTGAATAGCGGGCGGGCGTTCCATATTGCAATTGAGCCCTATTCACATAAATGGGACTGGACTGCGCCTAGGCCACATGACCAATGACATCACTGAAGAGGCCACAAAGCACCAAACAGCTGAGCAATGTGGTCCTGGATTTGGGGCCTCTGCCTGAGCATAGGTCATCAATATTAGAATCTCTTTTAACCTCCTTTTTGGCCCCCATTAGCTCCAGCGCTTGCGCAGCAGTCTGCTGTGCTGGGACTTAAATGCCTTGGGTTTCATCCTTTTTTCCATCCGACATTTCGCAGAGGCTCTGAACAGATCCAATGACTAGATTTGTGACACATGCGCCAAGTCTTTTAAATAAAAATATGCGGATCTAGTTCTCGGACTCCGGTGCTGTTCATCTCTAGTCACTTTTGTTATTCGAGCCATTATGTGTTAAGGGCAGATTCTTCTGTCACTGTGAACCCATTCCCTACATTGTAATGAGGTTGGTCCTGCAGCACGTGCATAAAACCCATCTGATGTGGGGACTAGTCACCGCAATCTCTGCAGCCAATCGCACAAGTGCATCCGTTCGTCCGTCATTTTTGGTGACGGTTCGTGCTGCCTCAGTTTTACAATTGGAACAAGCGGCAAATGATGCAGTCATTAACTCTTTAAGCCCACCTGCCCTCTTAGTGGAATATGCGTGGATCACTGCACACTGGTGTTTGCTGCATTGCAGAATCGAATGTAGTTCTGAACAGTGCAGCACTTCCAGGTGTACTTTACCTGTACGAGCACTAGAGCTGTGACCGTTTTATCCCATGGTAGGTTGCGCTAATTGTACCACATCCCCATAACTATTGAAGGGTAGTTCTGAATTTATTTTACTCTTATATAGCGCTGACATAATCCGTAGCGCTTTCTAGACATTGGCACCAAGCTGTCCCTGCTGGGGCTCACCATGTAAGTTTCCTATCAGTCTTTGTGTGGGTTTCCCACCGCACACGCTGTATTGGAACGCCATCCCCTTACGCTACCAAGGGTTAAAAAAATAAATATCTAAAATCAAATTGAAGATATCCAGAGGAACAAGACAAACTGCAATCAACCCGTGAGATCTGACCATGAATAATTCCAGCTTAACCCTGTAAATTGAGTGGGTGGGCACAGACTCTGTGCCAGTAGCAGTGGGTGCCTGCTAGGACTGTAGGTAACTATCAGCAATCTTCACCATTTAGGTCTGTGATGGCTTTACCTCCTGTACTCCAGCTGTGGTAAAACTACAACTCCCAAGATGCATACTTACTTGCTTGGCTGTTCTCAGAACTCCATACATGCTGAGTGTTGTAGTTTCACTGCTTTTTTTTTTAAATCAAATCATTTTTATTGAAATTGAAATTTCTGTTTTCTTTTTTTCCAAAAAAGACATTTTCAGGGTTCACAATCACAATATGACAAAATGAATAACAGAATAAAATTCCATCATGGCTCACAGCAACAAGCATAATAATTATTACCATAGCACAGCATACTCACACTTGAGTACATGAAATCGCAGAGAGTAAACATCCCCCAAAATCTACCATATCCCTAAACAGGTCAACTTTCCCTTGACCAACAGGACATCTCCCCCCCCCCTCCCCCCTCGTCCCCCCCCCCCCCCCCAACAAAGAAAAAGGAGTATTAAACCTTCAAACCCATTTTATAACATGAGATGAGTATGAGACAACCATTCATTCCACAGTTTTTCAAACTTCTGAGGGCAGCCACGCTTTACAAACACACTCTTTTCCAAGATCAACATGTCATTCACCTTCCTTTCAAACTCTTCTATAGTTGGCGGACTCCCCTGGATCCACCTCTGCGCCACCAGTTTCCTAGCCACATAAAGCAGTCTTCCCACCGCCACCTTAACCAACTCACTCTCTCCAATCTCAGCTACATATCCCAGCACACACATCTTAGGATCTCTTTGCAATCTCAGCCCCATGTTCCGGTTAATCCTATTCATCACCCTTTCCCAATATCCACTTATAACCGAGCACGACCACAACATATGCACCAGATCCGCTCCTTCCACCATACATTTCGGACACCTATCATCGGTCCTGACCCCAATTTTCCGTAAAAACACTGGTGTCTTATACACTCTGTGAATGATAAAAAGTTGTGATAATTTTGCCTGCTCGCTGAGAGACACTCTGGGAACCGCCTCCAATATATCATCCCACTGATCCTTCGAAACTGCACCTAAGTCCCCTTCCCACTTCATCATCCTTGACCGGGGGAATCCCTCCAGAAAGCTATCCAATAACACCGTATATACCTGAGAAATCAGTCCTCTCTTCCCGCCCTTCGGAAGGATAAGTTTCTGCACCACATCCATTGTAGCTATACGACACCCTTTTCTCACCGTGACCTCATATGCATGCCGCAATTGCAGATACTGATAGAACCAATTCTTGGGGACATCAAACTCTTGTTGCAGACCCTGAAAAGATTTGAATACCGTGCCATCAAGTAATTGACCTATCCTCATGACTTCCCTAGACTCCCAGTTCCTAAGTCCCGACAGTGACATGAATTCTGGCAACAGACAGTTGTCCCATATTGGGGAAAGCTCCCCCACTCCTCCCACACCCCTAATTTGCTTCACCGTCGCCCACACTTTCTTCATAAGATCAATTACTAGGACCCTATCTTTCCCCCCATGCATGCCCGCCCCCTCCAAAATGCACATAAGGTCCCTACTACCCACCCAATGCTGTAATATCTTTCCCGTCACATCCACGGCCTGAAAGTCAATCCAGCCCTTAAAATGCTGACACTGAGCCGCCAGGAAATACAACCAAGCATTAGGTACAGCCAAACCGCAGTTTCACTGCTTTAGGTGCTGTGGTCAGCAGTAACATCCCGTCGGTACAATGCCTTTGTGGTTATCGTGGCAGCTGGGTTCTGTGTTGACCTGTTAGCTGCTGCATGAAGAAAAATCCTTTGCTGCCCATGCGTTTTTACAGGTGCATTTCAATAAATGAGTATCATTGAGCAGTTAATTTATTTCAGTAGAACAATTCAATAGTAGAACACATTCTATAGTCACTATACATTGATGTATTTCAAGTGTTTTTCCTTTATTGCGTATTATTTGATACAGCTAATGAAAACCCAAACATTAGTATCTCAGAAAATTAGATTATATAATACTACCGTAATTAAGATTTTTAATACAGAAATGTTGGCCTACTGAGAAGTATGTAGAGTATATGTACTCACTCGTATGTGCGCTCTTTTTTGCATTAATTACTGCATCAATATGACTTGGCAGGCTCGGGTGTTATCAAAGCCCATCTGGATTGTTTGGTCTGGTGTCTTCTTCTTGACAATACCCCATAGATTATCTATGGGGTTTAGGTTGAGTACGTTTGCTGGCCAATAAAGCATAGTGGTACCATGGTTCTTAAACCAGGTATTGGTACTTTTAGCAGTGTGGGCAGGTGCCAAGTCTTGCTGGGAAAAATAAATCAGCAACTCCATAAAGCTTGTCTACATTGGGAAGCAAGAGGTTCACGGACTCTGAACTTGATATAACACAGTGGACCAACACCAGCCGTTGACTGCTCCCCAAACTATCACTGAGGGCTCGAGCACACGAACGTATTATATTTCTGTTCCTTTTTTTTTTTTTGCAGACAGTATGCGGAACCATTCACTTCAATGGGCCGGCAAAAACAACGTAAGGTAATAGTGTGCATTCTATTTCCGTCCCGCAAAAAAGTAGTGCATGTCCGCAAATCACGGTCCGAGGCCCCATTCAAGTCAATGGGTCCGCAAAAAATATCGTAGATTCGCTAACAGGGATGTTAGCATATGCCAGAGACACTTGTAAGTCTTTAGCTGACACTCTATGATTCTTCTTCACCTCATTGAGCAGTCTGCGCTGTGCTCTTGCAGTCATCTTTACAGAACGGCCACTCCTAGAGAGAGTAGCAGCAGTGCAGAACTTTCTCCATTTATAGACAATTTGTCTTACCGTGGACTAATGGACAGCAAGGCTTTTGGAGATACTTTTATAACCCTTTCCAGCTTTATGCAAGTCAACAATTCTTAATCGTAGGTCTTCTGAGAGCTCTTTTGTGCGAGGCATCATTCACATCAGGCAATGCTTCTTGTGAAAAGCAAACCCAGAACTGGTGTGTGTTTTTTATAGGGCAGCTGTAACAAACACCTCCAATCTCATCTCATTTTCCACCTGCACTGTGAATGTTTACATGGTGTGTTCAATAAAAACATGGTAACATTTAATTCTTTGTGTTATTAGTTTAAGCAGACTGATTTTCTATTGTTGTGACTTAGATGAAGATCAGATCACATTTTATGACCAATTTGTGCAGAAATCTATATCATTCCAAAGGGTTCACATACTTTTTCTTGCAACTGTATATAAGTACTAAGCAAAAGTAGATTGTATATATCCCCTATAACAAGAAACCCCACCCCAACATAACCAGAGCAGGTAATAATAATAAAGTCCATGTATGGTCTCCTCCTAGACAAGAAAATAGACATACAGAGCAATAAGCGTAATACCCATTATCAGTAGTATGACCCATTCAGTCACCTCCGGGGTGTCAAATACTTCCGGGGAAGAAGCCAGGTCTACTGGCGAAACGGCGTTGGGTCAGGAGTTGGCTGAGAGATCTTTGCACCATTCAGGATATGTTTTAATAGTGTTCCTTTGTGTTCCCTTCATCTCAACCTCAATCTCTATAATCGCCTCCTTTGCATTGAGTTTGGAGCGTTGCTGCTATGAGGTTTTGAGGTATGCTCTTTTTCGCTAGCATTCTTTTTCCCTGTGTTTTCGTGCACTGACCTCCCGGCCTCTCCTTGGGTCCTGCTCCTTATCTTTGTGTCCTGCCTTGTGCTGCCTATTTTATAATACATGTATGTACTGTTCATATATATTTTTTGTATGAGGTTCTTCACGGACATACACCTAGCCAAACTCCGGCCAACACATGAGGTTCTCCGAGGTACTCTACTTCTTGGATCGACGCACATGATTAGGGAAGGGGGGGGGGGGGGGTAAGATGTTCTGTTTCTTATGATTGTTCTGTCCACTGATGATTATATCCTCTAGTATATACTGTTTTGATACTATATTTGTCGAATTGCATATACCTGTAATATGTTGGAAAGCCAATAATAAACAGATTTATAAAAAAAAATTGCATACTATAATATTGAGATTACCAGATAGCAAACAATATGAAATAATGAAAAAGCGCAGCGCAAAGATACCTGGGACACCAGGAACAGACAACGAAAGAAGAAAAGACAGTAAAAAAAAAAGTGGGCAAAGAAAAAAAGCAACGACGGCAGGTCAGGCCAGGACTACACAAATCCCCAAAAAAGAGCACTAGGCCACCGGAGGGGGAACAACTATTACCCTGGCAGCAAAACTCTCTATTTCTTATCAAGGAGGCTGACAAAGAATGTAATGTGGTTTTGTGGGCTATCAATCTCTATTTGAGAGAAGCCAAAAGAAAACAAGAAAATCACTACTTTTATACTTCTTTACCTACAGATCCTACCATGACTTTTAAGGCTAAAAATTGCATAGGCTTCTTCAATCTGCATTGCAAATGAACATCATCACTAGGAGAGAGAGGGATTTCCTGGAGATGAAGAGCCCAGTGGTACCTACTTTTTATATGCTCCCTAAGGTACACAAAGATCTGAATAATCCTCCGGGGCGCCCCATTATGGCTGGTAATTGGTCTGTGTGAACAAGCGTGTACGGTATTTATCTTGATTTCTTTTCACAACCTTTTGTTCTAGGACTTGACTCTTACCTTAGGGATTCTATGCATTTGATTGAGAGTAGAGATGAGCGAATCGACTTCGGTTCTAACATCCAAAGTCGATTTGCATAAAACGTTGTTCTATTACAGTATGGAGCGAGAGCTCCGTACAGTATTAGAATGTATTGGCTCAGATGAGCCAAAGTTATTACGTCGCAAAGTCTGGCATGACTTTGATTAATAACTTCAGAGATTAATTTTTACTTTAAAAAAAACATTTTTCCGAACTGGGGTTTGGTTCCAAGTGGTAATCATAATTACTTTTTGTTTGATCGCACTGTTTACAGACAGGTCTCTTGGACCGCGATGGGTGCACATTGTGGGCCTTTCTATGCTAAACTATTTTTAGGTTGGTGGCAGGAGAAACATGTGTACCCATCGCCACTTTACAAGAAACACATTTTAGGTTGGCATTGTTACATTGACAATGTTTTAATTTTTTCAGAGGGCACATAAGAAGATTGCTAATACTTTGTTTGTAAAAAAAAAAATAATCAAGATAAATACACGCTTGTTCACACAGACCACCAATACCAACCACAATGGGGTATGCCGGAGAATTATTCAGATCTTTGTGTACCTTAGGGAGCATATAAAAAGTAGGTACCACTGGGCTCTTCACCTCCAGGAAATCCTTCTCCTCCTAGTGATGATGTTCATTTGCAATGCAGATTGAAGAAGCCTATCCAATTTTGCCTTACAAGTCATGGTAGGATCTGTAGGTAAAGAAGTATAAAAGTGGTGATTTTCTAGTTGTCTTTTGGCTTCTCTCAAATAGAGATTTATATCCCACAAAATCACATTACATCCTTTGTCAGCCTCCTTGATAAGAAATAGAGGGTTTTGCTGCAATCCTTGATGGCTATAAGTTCTGAATTGGCCAAGTTTATATTTATAACAGGGTTTGGTCGAAGTCTTCTAATTTACCATACCATAGCTTGGAAAAAATAGGCTAATGTTAGTATTTTCCCTAAGAGTAGGAGTAATGGTTGAAGGTCTGCATGATGTGAACCATCTCCTACCTGTATCTGACTCATTTTCTTTCAGTTGATCCATCAAATCCAAAAATGCTCCTCTTTCATCATCAGTGAGTTGGTGTAAAATGTGTTAAATCTCTTTTTATTATTCAATGATATTCTGCAGGTCATAGAATACAAAATACAAAGAAAGTCATTTTCTCACAATAAACAGCACAATCATTTAAAGGTTTAAATATGAGCCATTAAATATGATCCAAATTGTTCTAATACAAACAGACTGGTCTCCAACTGACTGCATTTGGATGTCTACCTCTACAGTGGTAGTGAGATGTGGATCAACACATTCGAAAAAACAGAACAATAATTAGAGTGGTAAAAAGAGAGAGAGAGAGAAGAAAAAAAAAGTTCAGGGTGCAAGTAGTAAACTATAGATAAAATAAAATTCAAGGCTGTGTAGAAGCCAGGCGGGATGTGTCCATGTATTTGGATTGTATCCAGGGATCCCATATTTTGAGGAAGGATGTTCTGGTCATAGCTTTCCAGTGAGCTAGATCCTCTAGTCAAAGTATTTGATTGACCTTATTGGCCCAGTCTTGTAGGGTTGGAGGCCTTGGGTTCCGCCAGAATGTTGGGATAAAAAAATTTAGCTGCAGATAGTAATGATGTGGGTAGATTGTGTTTCCGTGGCGTAAAAGGAGGAGGTTGGGCACCACAGAAGAACCACTTTACTTCATTTATGCCATTTTCGATAGCTCCCCAACAATCTTTGATAAGAGGACAATGCCACCAAAGGTGAGATAAGGTGCCTCTACCAGATCGACATCTCCAGCAAGTATGTGGGATCTCGGGATTTAATTGTGTGGAGAAAAACCAGGGTTTTGTACCGTGTTAATAATTTAAATGAGTTCTCTTGAAGCTTTACACAACGTGAAAATCCATGTGATCTGGAAAGCAGAAAATGTAATTCTGGATCAGAAAAAGTCTTACCCAATTCCTCTTCCCATTTAGACACATATTGGGGTTTAAATTGAGAATCATTGGTTAAAAGCCAATTATATAGAAAAGAAATATCTTTGGAGTGAGGCGACCTTTTCAGTAAGTGCAATTCTAGCCATGTATCCTGACGGTTGGATGGCAGTTTCTTGTAAGCAATTTTACAGACAGAGTCGTGTCGCTGTACAAAGTTGGGAGGATGAATTTTGGTCTTTTGTAGTCAAATGTCTGATGTGGGAAAAGTATCTGTATAAAATACATCTGCTACTGTTAGAAAGTTGATCCCAGAAGTTTCATGAGGTTCTTATAACTGGGTTAACATACTTCGGTAGGAGGCTCAAAGGCATTATAGGCGATGGTGCGGAGATCAGAGCTGTTTGTTTATTGAGCTTTTGCCACACATCGGCAAAATAGGAGGATGATAGTTGGCGGGTTTAGAGATGCCCCACCAACAGCAGCGGTCTGCCAGGGTGAAAAGATGGTTTTCAATGTTGGCATATAGATTAGATGGTGATTGTGATCCTTCTACTAAGCTGGTTCGCTTTATAATAGGTGAGAAGGTCTGGGAGCCCAAAACCTCCAAACTTTTGTTTGCATTTCAGAAGTCTAAAGGGAAGTCTAGGGCTCGTTGTGTTCTATAGGAATGAATTTACATGGATTGTATTTTGAAAAGAATGAAACGGGAAGCCAAATAGGGAGTGTTTGTAAAAGCTAAAGTGATTTGGGTACAATATAAGCTTTAAGGAAGTTTTTCCTGCACGTCCACGAAATGAAAGGTAGATGTAGCTTTTGAAGCTGTTGAGTTATGTCATAAAGTGCTGGCAGATAGTTGGCTTTATATAAGGCAGCTGGGTCCCCCGTTAGGTTAAGACCCAGATATTTAAAGGGAGTCTGTCACCACATTTGACCATATTAGACAGATCCTATAGCGTTATATGTGCCACCCAGCAGTTAAAAACGGTACCTTTGTTGCATATAACCGAGTCTTCTTTCTGCCAAAAATGAACTTTGAAGACTGTGTAAACGAGCCCTCTCAAGTGCCCAGGGCGGTGTCTCAATCTTCCGAGCCCAAGACCGGACCTCCCTAACGGCTCATAACCCTGCCCTCCTTGTGCCTGTGCCCGCCCGTTTACTCCCCTCCCCTCGCCTTTTCCATTGCGGCTGCGCGGACAAATTCGTAGCCGGCGCATGCGCAGTAGGTATTGCGATGCCCTGCCAGGACCGGGCATCGCATTGCGCATGCGCCAGCTACGAGACTCGTAGCTGGCGCATGCGCAATGCGATGCCCGGTCCTGGCAGGGCATCGCAATACCTACTGCGCATGCGCCGGCTACGAATTTGTCCGCGCAGCCGCAATGGAAAAGGCGAGGGGAGGGGAGTAAACGGGCGGGCACAGGCACAAGGAGGGCAGGGTTATGAGCCGTTAGGGAGGTCCGGTCTTGGGCTCGGAAGATTGAGACACCGCCCTGGGCACTTGAGAGGGCTCGTTTACACAGTCTTCAAAGTTCATTTTTGGCAGAAAGAAGACTCGGTTATATGCAACAAAGGTACCGTTTTTAACTGCTGGGTGGCACATATAACGCTATAGGATCTGTCTAATATGGTCAAATGTGTTGACAGACTCCCTTTAATGGAATCTACAGGCCGAGTGTATTTAGATTGAAGCTGAAGTTGGTGTGTCTGATGTAGTAGAAGCGTTATATTTAGAATTTCCGATTTGCTGAAGTTGACTTTAAAGTTTGACAGACTTCCATATTGTTCCAGCAGAGCAGAGATACGTGGAAGAGACTGCAGAGGATTTTTGGTCAATATCAGCAAATCATCTGCAAAAGCCGCAGTGGTGTGTGAAAGATCAAGGCCTGTATTGGAAAATGGTAGATGAAAAAGAAAGCATTAAAAATCAATGACTGAAATGAAATTAACATTACTATGGTCACTAAATAGGGCTAACCCTGACCAACTAGCAGTTCTAAAGAGTAAACCTAGAGAAGGTAGATAAATCTGTTAACAACATTCTACAAAACAGATGAGTAACACCTAAAGAATAAACTACGCCCCACACATATCCACAATAGGTGGAGTAAAAACATATTGCGGCTAATAGAATCCCTTTAAAAAAGAAAAAAAGAAAAGGATATCGGTATCAAGAAGGTGCTTCTTCCAGAGAGTTGAAGTGTTATCCAGTGGCAAGGTGTCTTGAGGTGAATTTCCCAGTTTTCTTCTTCAATCAACTACTTCCCATGGGGTGGGAGGAGCAACCAAAGTGATTGTAAGGAGGTCTTGACCCATGGCCCAGTCTGGTATGTGGAGATGAGGAGCTTCTAAAGCATGAAGAAGCGGCGGTAGTTCTGCATGTTCTCGGATAGTGAATCTTTTACCATCTACGGACAAAGTGAGATCAAACGGGAACAGCCATCTATGAGGAATTCTTCTATCACGTAGCAGATCTGTCAATGTTTGAGAGTCCTTCTTTTGTTGAGAGCTAGATCCTGAAAAGAGATATATCAATGTCTTCAAAAGAGATAGCTCTACTGTCCCTTGCACATTGGAGAAAAGCTTCTTTGACTCTAAAGTCCACTAGTCTACAGATGGTGTCACGCAGGGGTTTAGTAGGTCTTGCGCGTAAAGGCCTATGAGCTCTTTCTATAATGATTTGTTCTGAATAGTCATCCCCTAGTAGAGATGTTTCACAGTATCTGATATTGATTCTGGTGGGATTGCTTCGGGTAGGCCTCGAATTGTCAAGTCTTTTCTGTGGCCTCTGTTTTCCTGGTCTTCTAAGTGATCAAATGTTGGGGTAAAAAGCTAAGGTCACATGGGCATTTACGCCATAATGAATACAAAAATATCAGATTAGTAAGGTTTGTAAAGTAAAATGAGATAGATGACCACTAGATGGCAGTGTGGATTTATAGCCAAAGGCAGATGGTGTTTTGTGAAGACCTCTAGCAATGCTTGGGATCCAAGAGGCTCCACTAGGTAAAACTTCAATATGGATTTTGCAGGCTTCAATTGGCAGACATGAAGTTTAGGTACCATGTAGCATGTAAAAAAAGAAACTAACCAGGATTCACTTAGTTACGGCCAGTGAAGAGGGAGGAGCCCAGCGCTAAATCCCTGTGCACCCGGCGGACGCGGGAAATATGGCGTACGGGAGATCGAACCTACTCCGACGTCGCTCGCAGGGGCCCAAGTCTTTGTGATCAAGGCCCAGTCCGCAGATGGTTTTAAGCCGGTAACTGCACCTAGCCCGGTCTCCCTGCAGCCCAAAGCGGGTGGTAAACTCCATCTTTTCTTTTCTGGCGCTGAGTTCCGTCCTAGGGGTTAGTGTATGAATGCACTGGAGGCGGGCCTCGACTGGGCAGTAGATCAGGGGGTAGGCCGCTAGGTGTCCCAGGTATCTTTGCGCTGCGCTTTTTCATAATTTCATATTGTTTGATATCTGGTAATCTCAATATTATAGTATGCAAATTTCTTAATCATGTTGCATTTTCTAATTTTGGATCTATTACCCTAATTCAGTATTATTTCCACATGGGTAAATATAATTTTTGTTAGGATTATTTATCAATCCTCATTATAAATTCACCATTTTATGGCCTCCACCCCCTGTATTGGGGGGTCACTATTTACACAGGGACACAGTTATGGGGGGATCTGTGGATAACACATATATAGCATAAGAGCAGGGGTGTATCTATCACAAGGCAAACAAGGCATTTGCCTAGGGCGGCACTTGCCAATGGGGCGGCAAAATGCCTTGTTTGCTTAGTGATAGTTACACAATATGCTAAATATTTTTTTTGCCCCTTGTCCGATCCAATCCTTCACTATGCGAGCGGCATCGCCGGCGCCGAGTGAAGGAGTTGAAAGACTTACTTCCTCCTTCTCCTGACTTCCTCCCGACGTCCCCTGCCTTTTGCGTCCGCACGTTGCCGTTGTGACGTCACACGGAGGTGGAGTCACGGGCCGGCAACGCTAGGGTGAGCCTTATCTCCTCCAAGTGCAGAACGGACCCTGCACACGGTCACTGTGAAAACTGAGGCCAGGCCCCGGCCACCTATGCACTGATCCCTGAGCCTGCTGTCTTCAAAAACTGTAAGTACTTAAATTACAGTAATTCACAAAACATGAATTACTTAGTTGTTTTATGGGGTAAGGGGGTTGGGACCCGTTGGGTGGTTAGAGGGGGGAGAATTAGGGAGGGGTTAATACTGTACTATCGCTAGCTCTAACAGGAAAGGGTGGGGCCTAAAGAGGAAGGGATGGGGTTTACAGATGAAGGGGTTTGGCCTTGACAGGAAGGGGTGGGTCAAATTTATATTAGGGGGGTGCCCGAGTTTAGTCTTGCCTAGGGCAGCACAAAACCAAGATACATCACTGCATAAGAGTATATGTATCCACAGATCCCTCCCATAACAGTGCCATCCACAGATCTCCCATAACAGTCATCTACAGATCCTCCATAATAGTGTCATCCACAGGCCACCATTCGTTTTTTTTTTTCGTATTTCCTCCTCAAAAACTTAGATGCGTCTTACGGGCAGGTGCGTCTTACAGGGCAAAAAATACGGTAAATATTTTTTCATTGATTGCTAACTATGTCCTATTTATATTATATGTGTTTTCACTATGATCGATTATCTTATGTATATTTGCAATATTAATTTTGTACACTAATTGAGCTTATTTATTTTATTTTGTTCTATTTAGTTTGCGCACTCTATAACTGGGACGCATGATACTTTCTCTTATGGCCAATTGACTTCCTTTCATTTGGAACGCAAATGTGTTTCATGCTTGAAATAAGTATTTCTTGCAATCAGCATTTTTCTTTGTCACTTCCGGTTTTCGTCCATTTTGCGCAGGCGCGATCTGTAACCTGTGACACCAGTAACACACGTACTATGTCTCCATCAAATAAGCCGATACAGGTGATTGTATTTTATATGTGTTAGGCCCCTTTCACACCAGTGAGTTTTCCGCGGGGTGCAACGTGTGACGTGAACGCATAGCACCCGCACTGAATACTGAACCATTCATTTCAATGGGGCTGTCCACATGAGCGTTGTTTTTTACGCATCACTTCTGCGTTGCGTGAAAATCGCAGCATGTTCTATATTCAGCGTTTTTCCCTCAGCACTGGTCGCATAGAAGTGAATGGGGCTGCGTGAAAAACGCAGACGCAATGCGTTTTTCACTGATGGTTGCTAAGAGATGTTGTTTGTAAACATTCCTTTTCACACAACAACTAAACACAAATCGCAGACAAAACTTGCTTGCAAAATGGTGCGAGTTTTACTAAATGCATCTGGACCAAATCCGTATAGTTTGTGTGAAAGGGGCCTTAATATCTTAAGTATCTAACTATCTGGGTATTTATAGGGCAATCGTACATGAAGGCTTTTACCCCTGAGGAAGCTGGGTTCACTCGGCGATACGCGTGGGGCGTTCTCTTTGACATAGGCCACATACGTGTCTGGGATTAGTATTTTTGCACTTCATCTTCTTCAGGTATTGCTGAACATTATTACTATATTATTTATTTTCTTCTTTTGGTATTGGATTGAATTTTGTGTTACCCCGGACTGCACATGTTTGGTCCCTATTTGTGGGCTTGTTGTCTGTGCCTGGTTTTACCCATACCAGCACATCTGTCATTGTACACAATAAAATTGTTTATGGATTTTATAATTACTGGATGTGCATCTCATCGCGGTTTTCTAAGCCCACTGGCTTTTTGGTAGTGAAATGTGGTGTCATATTCTAATCAGCTAATCAACACAATACCTGCAAAGGTTTCCCCAAACCTTTAAAGGGGTTTTCCCATCTCAGACAATGAGGGCATATCGCTAGGCTATGCCCCCATTGTCTGATAGGTGCGGGTCCCACCGCTAGGACCTGCACCTACAATGAGAACGGAGCTGGGAAATGAACGGAGGACGCACTGCGCATGCAGCCGCCCTCCATACATTTCTATGGGGCCGCCGAAAATAGCCGAGCAGATGCGCATGTGCTTCCATTCACTTCTATGGGAGCAGCGCTTGGTGGTGAATGGCCCCTTGGGAAATCCGGGGTCCTCCAGTCACAGTGCTCCCCGCTTAGTTCTCGTTGTAGGTGCGGGTCCCGCACCTATCAGACAATGGGGGCCTATCCTAGCGATACGCCCCCATTATCTGAGCTGGGAATATCCCTTTAAATGGTCCATTAGTCTGGTTTAGTAGGCTACACAATCATGGGGAAGACTGCTGACTTAGTGGTCCACACTATTTACTGTCTCTGCTCTCCTGAATGTACAGTCGTGGCCAAAAGTTTTGAGAATTACATAAATATTGGAAAAGTTGCTGCTTAAGTTTTTATAATAGCAATTTGCATATACTCCAGAATGTTATGAAAAATGATCAGATGAATTGCATAGTCCTTCTTTGCCATGAAAATTTTACTTATTCCCAAAAAAAACTTTCCACTGCATTTCATTGCTGTCATTAAAGGACCTGCTGAGATCATTTCAGTAATTGTCTTGTTAACTCAGGTGAGAATGTTGACGAGCACAAGGCTGGAGATCATTATGTCAGGCTGATTGGGTTAAAATGGCAGACTTGACCTGTTAAAAGGAGGGCGATGCTTGAAATCATTGTTCTTCCATTGTTAACCATGGTGACCTGCAAAGAAACGCGTGCAGCCATCATTGCGTTGCATAAAAATGGCTTCACAGGCAAGGATATTGTGGCTACTAAGATTGCACCTCAATCAACAATTTATAGGATCATCAAGAACTTCAAGGAAAGAGGTTCAATTCTTGTTAAGAAGGCTTCAGGGTGTCCAAGAAAGTCCAGCAAGCGCCAGGATCGTCTCCTAAAGAGGATTCAGCTGCAGGATTGGAGTGCCACCAGTGCAGAGCTTGCTCAGGAATGGCAGCAGGCAGGTGTGAGCGCATCTGCACGCACAGTGAGGCGAAGACTTTTGGAAGATGGCCTGGTGTCAAGAAGGGCAGCAAATAAGCCACTTCTCAACAAAAAAAACATCAGGGATAGATTGATCTTCTGCAGAAAATATAGTGAATGGACTGCTGAGGACTGGGGCAAAGTCATATTCTCCGATGAAGCCTCTTTCCGATTGTTTGGAGCATCAAGAAAAAGGCTTGTCCGGAGAAGAAAAGGTGAGCGCTACCATCAGTCCTGTGTCATGCCAACAGTAAAGCATCCTGAGACCATTCATGTGTGGGGTTGCTTCTCATCCAAGGGAGTGGGCTCACTCACAATTTTGCCCAAAAACACAGCCATGAATAAAGAATGGCACCAAAACACCCTCCAACAGCAACTTCTTCCAACAACAGTTTGGTGAAGAACAATGCATTTTCCAGCACGATGGAGCACCGTGCCATAAGGCAAAAGTGATAACCAAGTGGCTCGGGGACCAAAACGTTGACATTTTGGGTCCATGGCCTGGGAACTCCCCAGATCTTAATCCCATTGAGAACTTGTGGTCAATCCTCAAGAGGCGGGTGGACAAACAAAAACCCACTAATTCTGACAAACTCCAAGAAGTGATTATGAAAGAATGGGTTGCTATCAGTCAGGAATTGGCCCAGAAGTTGATTGAGAGCATGCCCAGTCGAATTGTAGAGGTCCTGAAAAAGAAGGGCCAACACTGCAAATACTGACTCTTTGCATAAATGTCATGTCATTGTCCATAAAAGCCTTTGAAACGTATGAAATGCGTGTAATTATATTTTACTACATCACAGAAACAACTGAAACAAAGATCTAAAAGCAGTTTAGCAGCAAACTTTGTGAAAACTATTTGTGTCATTCTCAAAACTTTTGGCCACGACTGTACATGCCACACAGCATGGATAGATTTAGAGTAGGACCCACCTGGTTGAGACCACCTTGGAGTGAGTAGGCGGGCAAATTTGTGTTTTGATCAGTCTAAGATTTTATTCTATCAGAATGAGGGCATATTCCATATATATGTTTGCATCTATGTTTTAGCGCATTATTTTCTGATGATTTTCTTGCAAAATTGTGGCCATGTATTTTTTTTGTCAAGAGCCACCACACAAAGATGTATCTAGAACGTGGGCTACAACTTTCCTTGTGTCAAGCCACTGATGACTGAGAGGCATCAGAAGTGTCTAGTCCTTTTTCTCTATAGCGCAAGGTAAAACTCAGTGGTCCAAAGTCCTGCTTTCAGATAAAAAATTTAGCATTTCATTGAAATCAAGGTCCTAGAGTCTGGAAGAAAAGTGGAGAGGCCGTGTGACGTTCCCAGTCAGTGATAGTTTGGGGAGCAGTCAAGGGCTGGTGTTGGTCCACTGTGTTATATCAAGTTCAGAGTCTGTGAACCTCTTGCTTCCCAATGTAGACAAGCTTTATGGAGTTTTTTTTCCCCAGCAAGACTTGGCACCTGCCCACACTGCTAAAAGTACCAATACCTGGTTTAATAACCATGGCACCACTATGCTTTATTGGCCAAACGTACTCAACCTAAACCCCATAGATAATCTATGGGGTATTGTCAAGAAGAAGACGACACCAGACCAAACAAGCCAGATGGGCTTTGATAACACCCGAGCCTGCCAAGTCATATTGATGCAGTAATTAATGCAAAAATGGTGCGCATACGAGTACATATACTCTACATACTTTTCAGTAGGCCAACATTTCTGTATTAATAATCTTAATTACGGTAGTATTTATATAATCTTATTTCCGGAGATACAGCTAATGAAAACCCAAACATTAGTATCACATAATCAGCAATAAAGGAAAAAACACTTGAAATACATCAATGTATAATGACTCTATAGAATGTGTCACTTATTGAATTGTTCTACTGAAATAAATTAACTGTTCAATGATATCCTAATTTATTGAAATGCACCTGTAAAAACACATGGGCAGCAAAGCATTTTTCTTCATGCAGCAGCTAACAGGTCAACACAGAACCCAGCTGCCACGATAACCAGAAATGCATTGTACCGACGGGATGTTACTACTGACCACAGCACCTAAAGCAGTGAGGGCTAACCTCCAGCTGTGGTGAAACTACAACTCTCAGCATGTATGGAGTTCTGAGAACAGCCAAGCAAGTATGCATCTTGGGAGTTGTAGTTTTACCACAGCTGGAGTACAGGAGGTAAAGCCATCACAGACCTAAATGGTGAAGATGGCTGATCGTTACCTACAGTCCTAGCAGGCACCCACTGCTACTGGCACAGAGTCTGTGCCCACCCACTCAATTTACAGGGTTATGCTGGAATTTTTCATGGTCAGATCTTGCAGTTTGTCTTGTTCCTCTGGATATCTTCAATTTTTATGTTTTAATCCTTGGTAGCATAAGGGGATGGAGTTCCAATACAGCATGTGCGGTGAGAAACCCACACAAAGACTGATCGGAAACTTACATGGTGAGCCCCAGCAGGGACAGCTTGGTGCCAATGTCTAGAAAGCACTATGGATTATGTCAGCGCTATATAAGAGTGTAAAATAAATTCAGAACTTCCCTTCAATAGTTATGGGGATGTGGTACAGTTAAGAGTAACCTACCATGGGATAAAACGGTCACAGCTCTGGTGCTCGTACAGGTAAAGTACACCTGGAAGTGCTGCACTGTTCAGCACTACATTCGATTTTGCAATGCAGCAAACACCAGTGTGCAGGCGCGTAAGATATGCCGATTACTGCGCTCCTGCAGCAGATTAGATGCAGTTTTTCTGCAGGGTGAAATCCACAGATCAAATCAAATCTGTTTTGGTACAGACTCATCCATCCATGACCTCCCCTTCAATTTGCTGGTTTCCTATGAAGCTTTATTACAGGCAAAGGCTCCATAGGAAATACTATGCAGCAGCTTCCTGCCATTCACAAAGACCGGCTCCTCCGATCACCACACGGGAAGACAGAGCACAGTGCATGCTTCCGGTGTTACCCGTGGTCAGGATTGCCCACGGCATCTGAGGGGTTAGATATCCGCGATAGACATTACTGCTGGTTGCGGACATTAGCCGCTTATGTCTGCTATAAGAAACAGCAGGCCACCCGCGGCTATGGCACCAGCTCAGGAGAGGGCACCATCTTTAAAGACCAGTCCAGCACCATACTAGTACAGCACAGGTCAGGAAAGGGCTAAAGTAACTGTATACCCTCCCACCCCCTCAGGTCCTTTACCTTCAGCCATCTCCACCACCAAGAACCTTAAGGCCCCTTTCACCCAAGCGAGTTTTCAGCCTGGGTGCAATGCATAAAGTGAACGCACAGCACCCGCACTGGATTTTCCACTCATTTCCGTGTCGCATGAGAATCGCAGCGTGTTCTATATTCAGCGGTTTTAACGCAGCCCTGGCCCCATAGAAGTGAAAGGGGCTTCAGTGGAAAATGCATTGCAACCAGATAATGCGTTTGTCACTGATGGTTGCTAGAAGATAGTTTTGATGTGTTTTTCACACGTGTGAACACCACATCAAAACTAACTGCACCCGCAATTGCAGACAGAACTTGCAAAATAATGCAAGTTTCACTGAATGCGTCCTGACAATCGGTATTATTCGTATGAAAGAGGCCTAACTGCTCACTAATGTGGCCCACAGGCATCCATACTGCGCCCCCTGTCTAGTAACAGCGCCCATATTAGCAGAACTCGAGCACCAGCGAATGGCAGACCAATAATATAGTACTCAAAGAATGTTTATTGGGGGGGAAAAAAAAAAATCTGGGTTTAACCAAATCTTTTTCCCAAACACAAGATCCATAGGAATAGTCCAAATGTTTGGGACTAACCTAAAATAATGGCGATGAGATTTATCTACTCATGTACAAAAGGGTCGCATTGTAAAAAGTCTATACAATCCTTAAAACAGGACATAGCTCAGTAGTCGTAGCCAAGAAGCCACGACGGTTCACTACTGAATAGTAGGCACGGATATGTTTATTCAGAAAGATCTTCTTTGTGTTTCTTTTTCTTCTTCTTCATGCTTTTCGTCAACTAGAAAAGAAAAAGCGCATCATGAGATGTTTGCGTAGAACGTACGTACGAGTTGTGCCATAATTCAGTTGTATATTTGTCAAATTATTGCTCATAAGGCAGGAAAAGTTCACATAAATCTGTCTTTCCAAGAAGGGATACGGACAATGAGTCGATGATTCAGTTATTACACAGACCATTTTGTGTTACGGATATGGAGCATACGTGAAGTGTTCGCCACATTAGAAAAGGAAGGGGCGTCTTCGTGGTAGCATTCCCAGACAAACCATTTTAACATTGCATCAAAATTCTGGACAGTTTTGGAAAGACAAGCTTTTACCTGAGGAGACTCCGTCACAGTCACTTCTTCCTCTTGTTTCTTTTTCTTCTTTTTCTTTGGTTTTAAGGCACTCTCACCGTCACTACCAGTCTCCGATTTACCGGTAATCTGTGGGGAAAGACGTTATTAATGGTGGGACCTTCTAGGGTGGAGTCTCACAGCATTTTAAGATGTGGATCCAGCAGAAGAATTAATAAATTAGGAGTTATTCCTTTTTATTTCTCATTTCCTTCCAAACCAAAGACAGTGTTGCCAATTTTCTTGGGTAATAGTTATTATACCCCTTCCCTACACCTGAATACATGACATACCGCTAAGGGTGCACATATAAACATATACCCCCCGTTTCAAGGGGCTGCCAAGCTCAATGATTAGTGTCTTCAAATGGCTCACTTGCAGCTGTGCGTTGGACCACATTGATCCGATATTGATGGCGTATTCTGACAAGCCATCACAATTCTGAATGCAGATAATCCTTCACATTACTGAAACTGTATTATCCTTTTAAATTCAAGCATTTTGGCCCATTAAACCCTTCTAGTTAGTATGGGGGCAGCTACTCTAATAGCAGTTGCAGTGGCCCAGAGCAAGGAACCTACCTTTCAGACACTTATATCCTAACTGCTAGTCTCCAAGTGAGTGTCCTAGTCTTTAGGACCACTGAACCCAGATACTGAACATGTCAAATCTTTATACGGGATTACAGAGCACTGACCATTGTCCCCAAGGGACTGTAATTACTCCTTAGTCAGGCTACCTCTCACATCATGGAAAAAGTAAATGATAAAGTTTGGCGGAAGTCAAAGAGAAACTTAAACCAAAGGAAATCCATACAAGCACAAGAACGCATTGAGTGAGGTTTGAGCCACAATGATAGGAGAAAAGTGCCGACATACACAGCACAACCGCACTACATACACTACAGCAGACGGCACGGAGCACAAGTGGCAGTTTAGCCTCTACATGTACTGTCAATGTTACCTTTACAGATGTGTCTGCATCTGGTTCGTCACCGTCACTGCCTTTTTTCTGTAAGGAAAAGGGGGAACAAAACTTAATGATTTAACATAGTTATTAAGAGGCTTCACTTTTAAAGAGCAGTTGTCGCGATTATCAACTCAAGCATATTGCCTGGGGTGATAATGCCAAGTAAAATTATAGATTACTGTAGGTTGCACTGCTGCAGATTCATATTTGTATTTAAATTTATGCAAATTAGCAATTCTGAGCACCAAGGGGCTGGCCTAAGCTCTTAGGTCACCGCTAAGAAAGCCACTGTGCAGGCCTGCGAATTACAGGGCAGTGGATCAGATACTGCTTCGCGCTTTGGGAAGTAGCAGATCCATTGTGTAAGTGTCCAGTCTGCTCAGTGGCTGCACTTGTGCCGCTAATCTGATGAGCTTGGAAGCCGCATCTGGTCCACTCAGCAAGCACAATCAATGCGGGGCAGGCACGAGAACGCAGAGTTAGACTAGATGTAAAAAGCTAAACATTTTACTTGGCATTATTAACCCTAGCAAGCAGTATGCCTAGATTAATACGGTCAATCATGCTGACAGATGAAACCGCATCTAGGTTTCCCAGTTTAAGCTGCAGAATGCAGCAGTGGCACGTCCCCCCTGCATCACGTCAATATGTCACGGGACGTGTAACTGCTAAGGCAGCCAGCAAACAGTTAGTGGACACGTGGGGTGTGGAGCAGGTATGTATTACTTCCCTCCACAGGTCTGGCCACATTTATTTACAGCTGCCGTGGGTTCCCGTGGAGGAGAAGACACTGGCTGTTTAGAGACATGTTTGTCGGGGTTGTTGCTGTAATTCAGTTGATCGAACAAGTACTGTACACCCTTTACTTCCAAACAACGCAGGGACAACTGTACTGTGTATACGGCTTACCTTTCTCTTTTTGGTGGAAGTTTGTGCTTTTGTGTCACTATCTGACTCGCTTACATGCTTCCTCTAAGAAAAAAAAAAAATAATCCAGGTTATAAGAAAGCAAAATAAACGGTCACATGTGCGCTTGGTACCTTAACAGAAGAAACCTGCTGCTTCTCCGATTAGGACAAGCAAGTTGATTTTGCAGGGTGACTCCCCTAAAATACCACAGATCGGCAAGAAGGGGATAACTTCCTGCATGTGAATAGTAGCGCAACAACGAACCTTCACTGGTGGCTCTACCGCTGTACTGATCACATTCTTCTGTCCCGCACTACAAAAGAAAACACACACGGTAAACCCAGTGTAAAACAGAAACCTTAAGTAGTTCGACATTACCGCCGTTACCTGTAATCAACATATCCTTGGCTCCAACTTGCAGGGGTGTTCTCATTGGGCTTTCCATGCTTGTCTAACATTCCTTTCTGGATCATCATCTTCTTCTGGCTGGCCTGAACAGTGAAGTGTAAAGTGGGTCAGAATATAATGCACGCTATGACCTAGGGAATCCGTCACCATGTTCATGATGCCTTGAGGGTGGCATGAAGTGGTGGCACAATGTAAGACAGTTATGTGTGCACATGGTGTACTTTGGGAAGACTTGCTGCAGAGATTGCATCAAGCAGTGCTGCCTATTCATGTACCTTGGGCCCCTACCATAAATTACCGCTTTCTCCCCAGTTACTCTCCATAGGGATAAAGTTCAGTGGATGGAAGAACCCGCAGCTCATGAATATCAGACTCCGGGCTTACAGTACGATGTGAACACTGGCAGTAATAAGTACACCATGGGCACATAATATACAATAATGAAACCAATGAGTCAGTTACTACTTCATTCCACCCTCAAGTGGGCAGCGTAAAGTGGTGACCGATTCCCTGTGACATAAGGGGCGAGCCATCAGTTATAGGGTGATAGATGTAGAGTCATCATTACAGCGTTCATCAAACATACACATCATATGGCTCAAAGTCCTTGGCAAACTGCAACGGTTGCCAATGTAGACTGTACAAACTTACCTTAGGACCAAGGCCCCACTTGCGGGGATAGATATCCCTCTCCATAATTACACGTTTAATTTTCGCCACAACTCCATGGTCACATGTAGATATCACAGCTGTAGTCATAAGGGCAGTACCTGGAAAGGGATACACGTTTTGATGGTCAAAGAACAAAACATTTGCTTAGCCTAAGCCTCTAGAAGGTGTGATCAGAGCAGCTTCATCATCCTGCGCACTTAGCCAGCCGTCCTGCTCCCACTCCCTTATGGCGAGTCATCTGCAGAACACAGCAACCGGCGCCAACAAGCGAGCAGGACTCTGCACCCCTAGGAGCGCAGAGATGCAAGGAAGCCTGGAAGTTCAGAGAATGGATAAACTGTGTCATCATGTCACATTCAGGACGGTGAGGATTAAGGTCTGCACATATTTGAAACTTAACCCCTTAGTGACCACTCATGTGTTTTTACAGCGGTCACCAAGGGACCTCCGGCTGGAGTGCCGCTTTTTTATTGCGGCACTTCAGCCCAAGTTAGCGCCTAAATCAGAGCACTGGAGCCCCATGCCCGCAGCTACCGGAAGTCACGATCTCTGATCACGTGATACAGTTTATTGCAGCGATCACCAAAAATGCAAACTTCCTCCCTCTCATGTAAGAGAGGAGGGAGAAAGTCTCTGGTGCAGGGATAGAGTCCCCCAGCTTCCCCATAGATAGTAAAAATAATATAGCAAAAACAGACAGGTTCACTATGCGGTCTTACTAACCCTCGTAATGGTGTAAAATTGAGAATTAGCCAACATGTCATGCTTGGAAGACATGTCTGAGCCCGAGCACTGCGCCAAGGTTTCTCGAGTAGCTCGCCTTTATTACCATCCACAGGCAGCATTCTGGTGCACATGTGAGGCCCGGGCTATATCAGCGAGACTTGGGTGGTGCTCAGAGCTCTCTGCCTCCCCCCATTGTATGCATGGTCACATGCTGGAGGTTACTGGGAGATTGCTGTGAGTCGGACCTTGCGCTCCTGTAATTCACCCACTGGCCCCTGGTATTGCCCATACGGCCCAGGTAGGTTTAGTGTTAGGTCCCGAGCTACTTGAGAAACCTTGGCGCGGTGCTCGGGCTCGGGCTCAGACATGTCCTCCAAGCAGGATATGTTGGCTAATTCTCAATTTTACACCAGTACAAGGGTTAGTAAGACCACATAGTGCACCTGTCTGTTTTTGCTATATATTATTCCTATGGTGATTGACTAACCATCCATAGCACCGGAGCAGTGAGGGAAATCAAACAGATGTCTTATTCTCTTTACATGTTAAGCTTCCCGCTATAAATTCCATCCAATCATTACCATATTATACTTACCAATGCAGATAGCTTCCCCTTTGGTTGTGATTACCACAATATCCTGGTTCATTTCAATGCCATCCTCGTATCTCAAAAGTCCGGGAAGCATGATCTTTGCCCCATAACATATAGCATTCACCTTAAAAGGAAAAAAAGCGCCATGAAGTCACTGGGCGACGTTCTGCTTCCGGTAATCTAGCGACGCACAATATGAAGAGCCAACTTACTGCACTGTCCTTCATAACCAATCTTTTATGAGACACCAAAAGCTTTTCCAGTGGAAAGACAACCCTACGAAGATACTTTTCATCTTTATTGTTATCATAATGCCACTGAGCATCCAAAACGTCGTGCATCGTGACCAGATTGTCCTAGAAAAGATTACACACAAAATTAGAGAAAACCGATATTGTTGAGATATAATTGTCAGCTCCAGGGCAAGACCAAGTTTGCCTTATCCTGACAGCGTATTATTGTCCCAAAGCCAATTATCAAACCAGAGGGAGAAGCCTGTGGCTGAACTCAACGCATTTGGGGAGAAGGGGGGCTGGGGGGTTAGTATACTGTGAAAGGCAATTACCTTCTCTCCTAGGACACCTGAACGAACCCTGCGAAGCTCCTGCATCTGGCCACCAACCCCAAGCAGCAAACCCATGTGAACGCATAAAGTACGGATATATGTACCGGCTTCACAGCTCACCCAAAATATACCTGAGAAAAGTGAAGATAGAAGTTACACATTTGTCCTTTTAAAGAAAAGTACACATTTTATTCGCTCAGTAAGAGCCATCAGTCACTGGGTGATAGATAAATGTCACCATCACAAAGTTCATGACCGTTCGCATACATCATATGGCTCAACGTGCTCAATACCTACGTACCAAATATAAAGACACGAAATACTAGTGAGAAAAGGTTAAGCGCCACTTGTCCAGAGAGCAATAAAAGGCGGCCGGAGGATCCCCTGATCAATACATCTGCTGCTACCGTCATCTCCACCTGGGTAATAACTAGCCACACAGCAGTCACTGCAGCCAACCACAGGCAGGAGCCACGACAACAACGCACATCCTGACCACATGAAGCAGACCACGCTGTTCTACACAGAGGCAAGCCCTAGAGAAAACACCACACACTTAAATGTGGGCACCTATGGGTGACTGATGCCTTTCAACATTGTGTGAAAATAGGTACAGAAATGACTTCAATGTGGATGGGCATAAGGCCTCACAGCGGGAAGTAGGGATTTAGGCCTCAGGCAGACAATCATAGCCAAATTGTCTACAAACCAGATTCCTTCAGTGTGCGATCCCCATTTATTCTCACTCCCATCACTAGAATCCATTCTTCTTGTCCACAATATAGACAAGATTAGCATTTTCTATAATTTGCGTAAAAAACACGATCCAGACGCAAAATACGATTGTGTGAATGAGCAGCCGACTATTCTTTATGGCATTAATCTGGCGAGCCGCTACTCACCCAGTCTACGCTCGGGGTCGTATTCTATGAGTTTGCTTTCGTAGATTGTTCTGACGCGCAGTTGCCTCTTTACAGCAGCTATTAATGGTGGTCTCTGAAACAGTGCACCGGTGAGGGTCTCAAGAGTCTGCAAGGGAGGAACCAAGATTCAGAAAAAGCAATGATCACCGCAGCACAGAACCAACAAGACATTCCAGGTTAATCAGACGGCAAGTCTCTTCTTGACCTTGGTCTGTTACCTCCTGCTCTTCACACTAGGGGCAAGTCACACTGCAAGACGCAGGTCACCGGCTCCAACAGTGTTCCGAGCACACCAGATCCCAATACAGGAAGCAAGTGCTTTAGAGACAGACCAAGGATCAGCGAATGGATAAACTGTGTCATCATGTAAACTGGCAGGTCCACTTCCTTAAGAGCAACCAAAGCACCGAGGAGAGGTCACTTACCCGCGAAAGCTGCAGTTCATTCTCTATTGCATTGTGCAGTCGTACAATACCAACATATTCTTTCCCTGTAAAACAAAATTTAAACATTCTTCATGCTAAAACACGTCATGGACAGGTCTAGCTTAGGAAACAGACATCCCTGGAATGTGGAATTAAATAGTCCACATATTGATCTTTTAATAAAATGTTTGACATTAGGCTGAATTCACACGTCTGTGGACCACGGTCCGCGAGATCCCGGCCTGGCGTCCTGCCGAGTGCAGGACAGTAATACATTCGAGGATTACTGTACAGCAGCAGCGGCACGAAGCGCACGGCGTCATAGCAACCAATGACGCCGTGCACTCCGCAGGACACCAGGCTGGGATCTCACGGACCGCGCTCCACAGACATGCGAGTTCAGCCTTAAAGAGTGACTAAATTTTTTTAATATGTTGTCCCTAATCCCCTAAAGTTTACTAATATACTTGATAAATTTCCTGTTTTAACTGTGATCACCAGGGGAGCAATTCATTAAAACTATTCAGTTTTGATTGGATGAACAGAAAAATAAAATCATATTAAAAAATCAGATGGCAGCACTTTTTGCTTACATTACATTGTATCCCATTGAGTTTAAAATAAAATTTGAGCTCACCTGCACTTTGCTGTGACTTCACAAGTCGGGTGGCACGGTCAATGCATACTATAAGACAACCAGTGACTTTAGGATCCAACGTCCCACTGTGACCAGTTTTTTCTACCCTTAAAATACGACGAATCCATGCAACCACCTCGTGCGAGGACGGGTTAGCCGGTTTATCCAGATTAATAAAACCTGTTCTGAAAAGGAGTCACAATTAAAGCTCTGCACAGAAAATAATACACAAGCTAAAAGAAAGTATTGTCAAAGTAAAAAAAAAAATGAAGACTACATCTTAGGCTACTTTCATACTTGCATTTTCTCCTGATCCGGCAGTGTTCAGCAAAAACTCTTCCATTACTGATAATACAACCGCCTGCATCCGTTATGAACGGATCTGGTTGTATTATCAACATTGCCAAGACTGATCAGTCATGAACTCCACTGAAAGTCAGTGGGGGACGGATCCGTGTTCTATTGTGTCAGAGAAAACGGATCTGTCCCCGTTGACTTACAATGTGGGTCATGCCAGATCCATTTTGCTCTGCATCCCATGACAGAAAGAAAACCGCAGCTTACTGTGGTTTACTCTCCGGTACAGGAACGCAACCAATGGGACAGAATTCATTTTGGAGCAGTACGTTCTGTACCCACTGACAATTAATGGGGACAAAACGGAAGCGTTTTTCCTCTGGTATTGAGATCCTATAACTAATCTCTAGAACGAAAAATCTAAACGCTAGTGTGACCATAGCCGTACATGCTATTACAGAAGTTAAAGAGGACCTTTCATAGGTCTGGACATTATAAAATAAGCAGCAGGATATGTAGGCAATAGCGCAGTTAGATCCCTGCGCTTACTCTTGTTACTGTGCGCGGCTCCGTTCACCCGCTGTGGCCCCCGTTGTATTCTCCCGCCTGGAATGCTTATTTTAGTATCTAAACAGGGAAGAGACTGCCCCGTTTCTCAATGGGAGTCTCCTTCTCCCTGGCGGTAGTGCGGCCCAATCACAGCAGAGCGTCACATCAGGGAGGTGAGTTTTTTCCCCTGGCTGAGACCTTTTGTGATTAGACCGCGCTACAGCCAGGGAGGAGACGCCCATTGAGAAACGGGGCCGTCTCCTCCTCCCTGGTGAGATGCTAAAATAAGCATACCAGCCGGGAGACTAACAGGGGCCACAGCGGGTGAACGGAGCCGCGCACAGTAACAAGAGTAAGGACAGTTAGATCCCTGCTCTATTACCTACATATCCTGCTACTTATTTTATAATGTCCGGACCTATGAAAGGTCCTCTTTAATGCATTTAAATAGTGAGTGCCAATGCCGGGGGGGGGGCACACTTACTACAAGCAGGTATTCAACTACAATAACTGGGTATATAAAGCACACCTACTGTCTAACTCCAAAGAATGAGAAGTTTTACCAGCAGACCAATACTGTATTGTATTCCATAGGTCAAGGTGTGTATGAGGTCTTCAGGTTTACGTTCCAGTGAAACACAAGCAAGCACAGAAATGAATGGAGCGATGGCACACGTTTCTGACCAGTCGCTGTGGATAGGAGGTTGGAACTGGAACACTCATTTAACACAAGGAATTAGTAATGTACTGCGATAATCCATATTGCCTCCTTTGCTGGCGATTCATTTTTCCATCACATTAAATACTGCTCGTTTCCAAGGGTTACGACCACCGTGCAGTCCAGCAGTGGTGACCGTGGGAGCACGCATGCACAGCAGCTCCCATCCTGTATCTGCGCTGCAGTGATGTTGATGGCCCCTGGAAGCATGCAGTGTATAACAGGAAGGAAAACCACATACATTAATAGGTGCCTTGCATTAAAGCGGTTGTTCCAGTAAAAATATTCTATGGTTTTTTTTTTAAACCAGCACCCGGATCTGAATTCTTTTGTAACTGCATGTACTTAAACTTAGTCATAAAAATTATTCAATAAAATTTCTGTATGGCGCAAGTTTTCTTTTTTGTCCTGCTCACTGAGAAGGTCGCACATGCTCAGTTTCATCCTTCATCCCCCCTGAGCTGTGATAGGTACAGCACGGACACGCCCCTTACCTGCAGCAGTAAAGACCCTCCCTCGAGCTTCCAGCACAATATAAATCTAGCAGAGCAATGACTGGGGAGATCTCAGGACCCATGCGAGGTACAGGGCTGGTTCTAGCTTTGTTGGAAAGATACTGTCATGTACCTAAGGTCCGATTTTAATTTTTTGCATTAGTCATAGGATAACCCTTAACTTTATCTACATGATAAAAGCCATTTGCTTAATTAAGTAAAAACTTTTTAATGCAAGGCTATCCATGATGTAGTTGTGTCATTTTACAGGAGGTGTGCCCTCATGATTGGTGGGCTCATACTTTAACAGCTAGATGCGACAAAATTGTGCTGCCATCATGTTTGGCTCAGACATTAGTAAATGTAGGCGACTGTGCTCCAGAGGAACAGAAGAAAAAAGGCATCCATTACATGGACTGAATATCTGATCAATGGAATGACTTTTCAGTGTTAATTACAAAACAGGACTTTCCCCCTTTAAAAACAAGTCTGACGGAACAGACAAGCTGATGCTCAAAATGACCAATTCAAACAAATGCGGATTAAAGAAGCTGTCCGGTAGAACTGCGACCGCCATTCAGACCATTCTTCTCAATGGGCGTAATCTGAACGTGCAGCCTCAAACAAGAGCGGCGAGTACAGAACTTACCACACCCCTTAACACTTACTTGACGTATTCTGTGATGTCCCTCTTCAAAGGGTTTGACCCGGACGGTATGGGAGTGTAGTGTGTTGTCCGAACATTTAGCTTATCAAAGTTCTGTCAAAGTGATAGAGAAATTAGTGGACAGATACAAGATGCAGCCTCCCCACACCCACCACATGACAAACTCAAGTCTGGGCTTCAGCGTTGAAGTCATTTTGAGCAGCTTAAAGGTGCATTTAAACGCACCAATAATTATACAGATTACTGGGAGAGACCGATCTAGCCATCTAAGTGTGCCGGCGATCACCACATGAACGAGCGAAATGCTCACTCATCGGCTTATCCTGTTACTCATGCAGGCACCACCGATCCTGGCTCCGGAGCAGCAGATCGTGAGGTCTTAACAGCAATCTACTGCTCAGAAGCCACGATTCTGACGACAGATATAGTGATTCACTGCATGTAAATAAGTGAAGACCACCACATAAGCAGTCGGCCCATCTAAACCCACCTTAAGACTCACTGTGCACGCTCAAACAGGGTCTGTGTCGGCCGCATCTCCTGAACTGACCAGAGCCGACTGAATCAGAGAATTATGATTCGGGTCAGGAGAACCACGGCCGGTCTAGTGGGAGATGTGGTCCACACATGCGCCATGTTTCACGGCCGTGTGAATCAGCCCTAAATTGAAGATAATGACTGAAGTGTTCTTCTAGCTAGCCCAAACATTCTGGTGAACCTACAATTACAATCTGGAAAGCTTATCCACATAGAATAAAGATAAACATTCTGAAGTGTTCAAGGGCACAAGCTAGCAGAACCTTCTCATTTTAAGCAGCTGTAGGACTTCTCCAAGGTTTTTAATTATCTCAGACGACCCCTTTAAAAAAACTACTTCAGGTTTGTCTGCAAGGGCTGGGTCCACAATATATTCTACACAATGGGACATGCGCCACAAGTCACCTGAAACGCACATGAATCCCCAATGGACAAACAACATCTTACGTTTTCAATGTATGGAATCTATTAGCAAGATCCTCCACTCTGACAAGCCCAGCACTACAGGGTATACGGACATGACCACCAATACTAACCTTAAGCAACAGGGGCCACTGAGATGTATCCAACTGGGCAATTTTGGACTCCGGCTGTATCAAAAAGCTTTCTTCATGTTGTATATCCTGTAAAGAAGGGAACAAGTCTCAACACAAACCATTTGTACTGTGGATAAAGGGCTTTGGTCACCAGTTTCATAGCATTAGAACAGGTTAACCTTAGACTTCCATGCTGGTCAGAACGGATCTGTCTTGATCCCATCCTGATACGTGGCTGCATTTTAATGAAACAAGACGTTTTAATATATACAAATGAGCCTCTAGGGGCATCGACATTACTCCTTGAGGCGCCATTCTCCCTCCACTTTGACAGAACCAGACACGGAGCATCATCAGAAATGTTTCATTTAGCGGCTCACCCCCTTCTTGCTCTAGATAAGGTGCTCTGCATTCACAGCGTCTTGCCGTCTGACACGTGGTGTTTCTCTCCGTGCCTCCGCACAGCAAAAAAATAAAACATGTTCTATTTTTTTTTTACGGTGTGGACAGATCATGGACCTATTCAAGTTGAATGGGTCTCAATCCACCCTGGCTGCCGCAAAATTGCAGTCTCCAATGCATGGAACGGTTGTGTCCATGAACCCTTAGGCTCCATTCACACATACGCAATTCTGGAACAGAATTGCGTACCTATTCATGTCCCGGATCCGGAATTGTAAACCTGCACTTTCAGGTATATATATATAGCGGAACGCACATTGCCAGCAGGTGTCACGAGCCACGCCTGACTCTGTTGTACCCGGGGTCAGGAGGTCGCAGCGGTTGGCTGCACGCTCTATGTAAGATAGGGATGCTTCCTTATTGTAGCTTTCTGGGTTTGCTTTGCAAACCCTTTTGGCTCACTCAGGGATCCGTAGCTCCTTCTCTCAGCTGTTCCTTGTCCAGCACTCCCAATCCTCCTTATATTCCCCTCTCACACTTCTCTGGTTGCCAGATATAGAGCTTCCTGCCTGGACATCTATTCTGACCCACTGGAGCTGTGTTCTCTGATTGTTGCTTTAGAACGCTACCCTCCGGATCCCTGTTGGACCTTTGTGGACAGTTGTTGTCGTCCACCTGGGTGTTTGTCTCTCCTCTCCCTGGTGTTTCCCTCTTAGTGCAGTGGTGAGGACTAGCGATCCCACCGGCCGTTCATTATCTAGGGTTCATTTCAGGGAAAGCCAGGGTTTAGGCACGTGATCGCCGCACGGGTGAGGAACCCATCTAGGGGCGTCAGGGCAGTCAGGTGCCAGCCGCAAGGAGAGTCAGGGGTCTCCACCTTTCCCTCTCCCTTGGGCAGGGCTTTCCCTTTTTCCTCCCTGTGCGTGTTGCCGGTCATTACAGCAGGGCTGTGGAGTCGGAGGCAATTTTGGGTACCTGGAGTCAGCAAAAAATGAACCGACTCCGACGATTTAAATTGGAATAAAAAAAGCAAGTTTAAATGTCACAATTCACAAAAAGTTATTAAATTACGCCCTATAAGACACACCTAGGTTTTTGAGGAAAATAAGAAAAAAAATATTTTGAACCAAAAGGTGTGCTTATGGTGGGTTTTGAACTAATGGTGGTCTGTGGGTGGCACTTATGAGGGCATCTGTGGGTGGCACTGTTATGGGGGCATGAAGGGTCTCCGACAGAAATAGCACAAACGGATACCAAGGGCGCATAACGGACTCTGGATTTATTTTACACAGAATACTTTATTTTTCTGCTGGATCAATAAAGCTGCAGCCATGAAGGCCCCGGAGCCACAGCCAGGGTGGAGGTCTCTGCCCACAGGACGGCTGCAGCAATAAAGGCTCTGGAGCTGCTGCCCACGTGGAGGTCTCTGCCCACAGGACAGCTGCAGCCATGAAGGCTCGGTGCCGCTGCCCAGGTGGAGGTCTCTGCCCACAGGCGGCTGCAGCAACTCGCACCACGTGCTCAGCTGACGGCGCACAGGGAGGGAAGCCGCAGACTCACTCACCGCGATCTCCCCCAGCGTCTGACTCCTGCGCTTCTTGGACTTTTTCTTTGAACCTTTAAAAAAAAAAATTAAACAATCAGGAGCCGCACCACGTGACGTGGACCTGCGTTATTCTGCCCTTTACTGAAGGCCCCCATAAAGAAGGCGTTCAGGCTCCGAGGCCTCCGCTCACCAGCGTCCTCCGCCATGTCTGCTCTCCAGCCACGCGGTGAATGAGAGGGAGAGAAGCGCTGGCGCGGCAGCCGGATATAGCACGTGGGAGGACTTGTGTGCTGGCTCCGCCCCTTCCGGGTGTGCGCCCTTCTCTGCTTTCCGCGTCGGTGAAGGCCAAATACCATTCACTGTCACAATATCACGTGACATCCCTAGGTCACGTGGGTCGGCAGCCTATGCCTGACAGAATGCTATACCCGGAAGTGACGCGGGCCGCACCGGAATAAGCTGGAGGAGGATGAGTGTGGATCTGGCCCAAGCGCAGATCCACTGGATTCGTAAAAATAATTTTTGCATGTGTGAAACTGTACACCGCGCGTGCGCACTCAGGGGGTAGATTGATTTTTCAGTGCAAAATGTTCCTTCAGATCTCCCTACCCCAGCGTGCGCGTGCACGGACACATCATCTGGAGCAGTTCAGCCTCACCACATAGCAGAGCTGAGTGCAGGATATTGGGGTGGTGGGGTCACCACATAGCAGAGCTGAGTGCGGTCCCTGAGTGCACACGCGCAGTGTATGGTTTTGCGCATGCAAATGAAGTAGTTGCTTCTCCCGCGGTGGTGCAATTATTTTAACGAATCCAGTGGATCTGCGCTTGCGCAGATCCACACACACCCTCCTCCAGCTGCTTCTGGTGCGGCCGCGTCACTTCCGGGTATAGCATTCTGCCATGGTATAGGAATCTGGCAGAACACCGGTATGCTGTCCGTGACAGCAGCCGTCCAGGGGCAGAAGCTTTAATCCGAGCGTTTTGCAGCGCCTGGATTAAAGAGCTGCCATGACGTCTATACACCTGCTAGCTGCACGGAATATGTGCAAATAGCACGTATATAGCCGTATGGCAGTCGGGAAGGGGTTAAGAAGGAGAACTGCAGGAGACAGCACTGCTGATGTCCTGTAACATGGAGACTGGGCCTCTCTTTCCCAGAAAGCACTGCACTCTCCGCAATACTTTGCACCTCCCAACAATACAATAATTTTTATTAAAGGGAGTCTATCACCTAAAATGACCATTATACACCCCAAACATGACGATATCCATTACATTCCCCATTTTATAATCTTACCTTTGATATTGCTGTCCGTCGCCTATTCGCTCTTAAAAACACTTTTATTCCATATGCTAATCGGGTTCTGAAGGTGCCCAGGGGCGGCGTTTATGCGGCCGGTGCCCAGGCTCCACGGCGCTGTTCAAATCAAACCCCTCCCCTTTCACCCCTCTGGCCCGCCCTCGGTTCTTCAGATACCATCCTCCAGTCAATGACAAATCCGGCGCCTGCGCCCTCCATTACTCACTAGGGCAGAGGCAGCAGAGCGTTTAATGCGCATGCGCCGGCCCGTACATCCCGATCTAGCCGGCGGAAGTAAACTGCCAAAGTATCGGGATGTACGGGCCGGCGCATGCGCATTAAACGCTCTGCTGTCTCTGCCCTAGTGAGTAATGGAGGGCGCAGGCGCCGGATTGCTCATTGACTGGAGGATGGTATCTGAAGAACCGAGGGCGGGCCAGAGGGGTGAAAGGGGAGGGGTTTGATTTGAACAGCGCCGTGGAGCCTGGGCACCGGCCGCATAAACGCCGCCCCTGGGCACCTTCAGAACCCGATTAGCATATGGAATAAAAGTGTTTTTAAGAGCGAATAGGCGACGGACAGCAATATCAAAGGTAAGATTATAAAATGGGGAATGTAATGGATATCATCATGTTTGGGGTGTATAATGGTCATTTTAGGTGATAGACTCCCTTTAACAACAAAACACCGCTAGATGGTGCTATGAGTATACTGATGTTCAGCGGCTCACCCACCTTCTCCCCAAGGACCTGGTGCTCACTCCACGGATTCACCCAAATCCGATACAGAAAAAGCAAGATAAATAAATAGAGGGCACTCAATTACCTGAAAACATCCAGTATAGGGTGTCAAATAACCTATTTATTGCACATAAAATACTCACATAAAAGGCTGTCATAATAGATTTCATGGGAGGATACCACAGAGGAAGCCACTGCTGTCCAAAAAACACATTGCAGCACGTTTACAGTTTGCACAAGAGCACCTGGATGTTCCACAGCAGTACTGGCAAAATATTCTGTGGACAGATGGAACCAAAGTTGAGTTTGGAGGAAACACACAACACTATGTGCCAGATTTATCATTAGCTCAAGTCAGAATAATGGAGTGAAAAAGTTGCAAATTCACTAAAACTGCGCAAAAATTTGCGACTTTTTTCTGCTCTGCACTATGCTCGCCAGTTTTCTGAAAGTGGGCGTGTTTTCTTATGTAAATTAATCTCTAGACACTTTTCACTCCAGTGAGGACCATGCTTATCTTATGAGACTTTTTAATAGAACATGCGACTTTTTCGTAAAGATGTGCGACTTTTGTAAAGCTGCTTACTGACGGATAAACTGCTACCGTCAAACCACATTTATTACAGTCTTAAAGGGCCAATCATAAATCTGACTTGGCTAAAACTGACTTTAGCCATATGGGAAAGTGGAGTGAGCTGTCAGAGTAATGGTAAATCTGGCCCAATGTGTGGAGAAAAATAGGCACAGCACACCATCAAAACCTCATCCCAACTGTGAAGTATGGTGGTGGGGGTATCATGGTTTGGGGCTGCTTTGCTGCATCAGGGCCTGGACGGATTGCTATCATTGAAGGAAAAATGAATTCCCAAGTTTATCAAGACATTTTGCAGGAGAACTTAAGGCCATTTCTCCACCAGCTGAAGCTCAACAGAAGATGGATGTTGCAACAGGACAACGACCCAAAGCATAGAAGTAAATCAACAACAGAATGGCTTAAACAGAAGAAAATACGCCTTCTGGAGTGGCCCAGTCAGAGTCCTGTCCTCAACCCAATTGAGATGCTGTGGCATGACCTCAAGAAAGCGATTCACACCAGACATCCCAAGAATAGCCCCCTTGGCATCAGCCTACCAGGAAATTTCCCTGTAAGGTCTACGGCCAATCCACCCCTAGCTCTGTACGTGTGTAGCGTCTATGACGGTACTGGAGCTCAGCTCCAATTCAAGTAAATGGAAGCTTACTTTTCGGTGCCAGTAACTGCACAGAGGACAGAGCCCTCAGCTTCCAGCTCCATATACATGTATCGTTTCTGGAGGCTACTCAAAACGGATGATCATGGTGGCCTATCTTGAGGGTAACGCTGGGTTCACACCTGAGCGTTCTGAAACGAGCGCTCTGTATGCGCGATTGTACGGGCGTTTACAATCGCGCATACAGAGACAGGGGTGCACACATTGTCGCGCGTTCCCGAATTTCTATGTGCGGGAACGCGCGACAAACGCCCAAAAAAAAGCTCGAGCACTTGTTTGAGCGTCGGGCGTTTTACAGCGCGATCGTACGCGCTGTAAAACGCCCAGGTGAGAACCATTCCCATAGGGAATCATTGGTTCTTGCCTGTTGTGCGTTTTACAGCGCGTAGGAACGCGCTGTAAAACGCTCAGGTGTGAACCCAGCGTAAGTCATGAATATCTAAGTCTGGGAACACCTCTTTAAGGCATGTCCTCCTACTGTAAAAGTCTGATGGATGAGAAGCCCACACCCGACTCCAGAATAAGGCATCACTCTGCGACCATGTGAGATGGCGGCTGCTGCATCCAGGTGGAGAATGAGGGAAAAGGTGGCTGTGGTTCGTTCTATTCATTTCTGTGGGAGTTACTGAAGCAGGAGAACATGCTTTTATGCTGCCATATTTCTATCAGTGCTCCATCTGGGTGTGGCAGCCGCCTCACCGTGCAGGTTCAGGGCCCCTATTGTCCACTTTAATGCAGGTTCCACCTCTCAGACTCTATTAGACATTCCTGTAGATATGCCATAAATGTCTATGTTGTTTTTTCCCCTTTACTGAAAACTGATCAGTCACCTGGAGGTACCAGATTATCAGATCATAGGATCATCATAGGAGGTTCTGGCTTTTGCAAACATCACATAATCTCAGACTTTCTGGATTATCAGGTGCTGGAATGTAGTTGTATTTTTAGCTCACCCCTGCCTTCCCCCTCCACCCAGAAAACTTGTAGCTATTCGATCTTGTCTGCTCTATGTAACCGCCAACACTCCCAACAGGCACAGAAGTATCTAAGCAGTTTTGAAGCCACGCACTGTACCCCCCTCCCGGCCAGCGCCTTCCATATGCCCTGGAGTATATAACCCTGGACGTGACACCGCTGCCTTTGGTTAGATGCAACTGCTCCTAACTTTCCTTCATCCCGGTACCTGTGATGGTAGCGAACACAGAAGAGAGACGCCGCCATCCCACCATCCCTCATACCTCTCTGGACTATTTTTTTTTTTTAAGAAATGGCTTAAAGGGGTTGTCCAGGTTCAGAGCTGAACCCGGACATACCCTTATTTTCACCCCGGCAGCCCTCCTGAGCCTAGCATCGGAGCATCTCATGCTCCGATGCGCTCCAGTGCCCTGAGCTAGATCGCGCAGGGCACGGGCTCTTGTGTTTTCAATAACACACTGCCGGGCGGTAACTTCCGCCCAGCAGTGTGTTCGGTGACGTCACCGGCTCTGAGGGGCGGGCTTTAGCTCTGCCCTAGCCGTTTTACTGGCTAGGGCAGAGCCAAATCCCGCCCATCAGTGCTGGTGACGTCACCGGGGTTCCTGTCAGCCCCATAGAGAGCCCGGTACGTCACCGGAACTCAGAAAAATGCCTTTGCCCTGTGCAATTTAGCCCAGGGCAAAGGAGAGCATCGGAGCATGAACTGCTCCGATGCTCATGTGAGGGGGGCTGCCTGGGTGAAAATGGAGGGCTGTCCAGGTTCAGCTCTGAACCTGGACAACCCCTTTAAGACTGAAATTGAATGATTAAAATGTGAACAGTTCTTGGGACCTGCACTACTGTCTCTATACCTTCTTGGGGTTGGTTGTCCTACCAGTGGCCACTTTCAGATCCTGTGTTCTGCATAGGCCTGTAATATTTCTGTTCTGTCTGTGCATTTAACCACTGAGCCACTTTGTTGCCAGAGATGAGTATAGGTGGAATTACTGGTAACGGCTCTGGAGACTCTCAGTACTGTAACCACGATGGCTGTCGGCTGTATATAAATGATTAGGAATGTTCTAGCATCATCCTGGTTGGATCTGTTGTGTCCTCTAGAGCCTCATACATTCCATTACTGTCGTAGATGACCGCCACTCATCGGACCTCGTCCATTAGGCTTACGACCTCAATAAATTCATGTGCATGTCTTCATAACGTGGTGTTACTATCTGTTTTTAGACACTTGTTCATGTAGCCAAGGATGGGGATGGTGGACCTGTGGTCAGGTCTTCCTCTGGATGCCAAAATTGGTCAAAGTCCTTTGGTTGGATGAAGACAGTTTCTTTAGGTTTAGCCAGGAGGACAGAAGATCCTAGGAACCAAAGATATATCTCTTATTACTTTTGTTGAACATGTGACTGTCTTATAGTCTATGTCTACCACTCAAAACCAGTGTTGGCCTTTTCTGTCTCTAAGTGGTAAATGTTTCATGGTGATGAGATCCCACCGATGGCTAGAACCACTCAGCTGATCACTTTGACCTTTTGGCTCTGGTCTGCTCGAAGAGTAAAGCATGCAGCGTCCAGATCCATAGCAAGTATCCAAACACCAGATCGGAGGTCAGCAACCTTCGTCACTCCAGCTGTGGTGAAACTACAGCTCCCAGCATGTACACTTGCTCAGCTGCTCTTAAACTTCCTATAGAAGTGAATGTAGCATTCTGGGAATTGTAGTTTTAGAACGGTTGGAGTGATGGAGGTTGCTGATCCCTGCCCCAGATGTTCTGAGGAAAGTCAATCGATGCCGAAGGAGCACCGCATCCCTTTTATTTTGGAGATCAATGAAGGAGGCAACTGGATCCAAGCTAATCAAAACTTCTGAGATGCCACTATGAAATGTCAAAAAGTTTAAGAAACGATAGATACCCTTTGAGGCTGGTGCACCGCATTGTTTTTGTGCAGTTACACTCCGTCCTATTAAAGGTGAATGGGACAGTGGAGCTGTAATTACGCTGTTCTCCACTGCAGCGAGTGGCAAACAGTGTAGAGAACGCAGCGCTCACATAAGCACTGTGTTCTCTTCAAACAGCTGATTGGTGGGGGTGCCGGGAGTCAGACCACCGCCAGTCTGATCTTGATGATCTATCCTGAGTTTTCCTTTATACCATTTTGATAAATCTCCCTCATAGTCTTTGCTGGTACTGTATTACTATTGAAAAGTGGCATAGGGCAATAGTGGCCGAATATTCGCCATAAATGAGCAAATTCGTGATTGCTTGGCAATATAATATGCACATATTGCGTGCGCAATTTCATTACTCATAACATATAATAAACAGACAATCACACAAAAGCTATATGCCAAAAGCCGGGTATGTAGAAGACAGCAACCTATCCATGAGACCGGTGCAGTCAACATACCTTACAATGGCAGCCTTGTGCACTATGACACATTCAAGACCAGCTCTCTTTATTTTTTATTATTAAACTAGAAAATATACATTACAATCAGCAAATTAGAGAAAAACGATAAGCATACCTAGCTCAAAATATATATCCTTATCCATTTAATCTCAAAATTACAATCTATCTTATCAAAAGAAACTTTCTATATTTTAACTAAACTGAACTGTTCCACATATATATGTTCCATAGTTTGGCAGCTGTTCTTCCCATTTTCTTCCGGTCCTGCAAATAATATACATGTATTTCGCTTAAAGCCAGATTCACACAGTCTTTTTCCTCAATAAGCTCTCTTTTGAAGAGCAGGATGTTGCGCGCCTTCCAGATTGCATTTTTTACACAATTGAGCATAGTCCACATTACTCAATTTTTTCTGGTCTTACTGTATTTTCTAATCTATATAATACAAGTTCATGATCAAGTCTCTGAAGGTCGCATGTATGTTTCAAGATTACCCCAACTCTTCTCCATACATTTTGTGCGAACATACAATTCCAAAAAACATGCATAGTGGTTTCAGCGCTTAAACAGTTCCCTCCGGGACACTTGGGTGTTTCACATAATCTCATCGGTACTAAAAGTCTCTAGTTAGAACACACTCATGCATTATCGTCCATGCAAGGTCTTTCAAATTGTTGGACATACACTCACCTAAAGAATTATTAGGAACACCTGTTCTATTTCTCATTAATGCGATTATCTAGTCAACCAATCACATGGCAGTTGCGTCAATGCATGTAGGGTTATGGTCCTGGTCAAGACAATCTCCTGAACTCCAAACTGAATGTCAGAATGGGAAAGAAAGGTGATTTAAGCAATTTTGAGCGTGGCATGGTTGTTGGTGCCAGACGGGCCGGTCTGAGTATTTCACAATCTGCTCAGTTACTGGGATTTTCATGCACAACCATTTCTAGGGTTTACAAAGAATGGTGTGAAACAGGAAAAACATCCAGTATGCGGCAGTCCTGTGGGCGAAAATGCCTTGTTGATGCTAGAGGTCAGAGGAGAATGGGCCGACTGATTCAAGCTGATAGAAGAGCAACGTTGACTGAAATAACCACTCCTTACAACCGAGGTATGCAGCAAAGCATTTGTGAAGCCACAACACGCACAACCTTGAGGCGGATGGGCTACAACAGCAGAAGACCCCACCGGGTACCACTCATCTCCACTACAAATAGGAAAAAGAGGCTACAATTTGCACAAGCTCACCAAAATTGGACGATTGAAGACTGGAAAAATGCTTGCCTGGTCTGATGAGTCTCGATTTCTGTTGAGACATTCAAATGGTAGAGTCCGAATTTGGCGTAAACAGAATGAGAACATGTATCCATCATGCCTTGTTACCACTGTGCAGGCTGGTGGTGGTGGTGTAATGGTGTGGGGGATGTTTTCTGGCCACACTTTAGGCCCCTTAGTGCCAATTGGCCATCGTTTAAATGCCACGGCCTACCTGAGCATTGTTTCTGACCATGTCCATCCCTTCATGACCACCATGTACCCATCCTCTGATGGCTACTTCCAGCAGGATAATGCACCATGTCACAAAGCTCAAATCATTTGAAATTGGTTTCTTGAACATGACAATGAGTTCACTATACTAAAATGGCCCCCACAGTCACCAGATCTCAACCCAATAGAGCATCTTTGGGATGTGGTGGAACAGAGCTTCGTGCCCTGGATGTGCATCCCTCAAATCTCCATAAACTGCAAGATGCTATCCTATCAATATGGGCCAACATTTCTAAAGAATGCTATCAGCACCTTGTTGAGTCAATGCCACGTAGAATTAAGGCAGTTTTGAAGGCAAAAGGGGGTCACACACTGCATTAGTATGGTATTCCTAATAATTCTTTAGGTGAGTGTATAAGACATATTACACATTTTCCAGAAATCGAGGGATTTATTTGGAGGATAATTCGCCATCGTTTCAGTTTGTCAAGAATAGCTTCTTTGGATTATTACTGATATTTTTTTTAGCTTGTACATGACGTCCCTCTTTAATTTTTCATTCTTTAAACTCCAGATGAATTGGAAGCAGTTTCCCTGTAGTTGTTTTATACAGTTCTCATCTGGTGGGAATACTTGTGACAGGTACAGCATAATTGGTATTAGTAGTGCTTTCATTATTAGATTTTTCCCTTCAATTGTTAGTTTTCTCAATCTCCAATAATCTAATTTTTCCTATATTTTCTTTTTTACAGCATCCCAGCTTTTCCTCCCCTTATTTTCTATATCAAAGATGACTCCGAGTATTTTTATCTCTTCTGACTGGATCTTAATATCATGCAAGTGTACGTCTGACCAGTCTCCAATCACAAAACAGTCACACTTTTGTCTACTTAATTTGAAACCTGAAGCTTGACAAAATAATTCTGTAACTTGGAGGGCTCTTCTGAGTGATGGTGCATTAGTACAGAATATTGGTACGTCATCCATATATGCATTAGTTTTAACAGACAGACCACAACCTCCAGGGATTGGTACCCCTCTGATGACTTTGACTATTCTTAATGACGCTAGTAGTGGCACCAGTACGCAGATAAAAAGTATTGGCGACAGGGGGCAACCCTGTTTCACTCCGGATGTAAGGTACACTTTTTCTGACAGAAACCCATTAATAGATACTTGACTGTATGCCTCATTGTACAGTGCTGAAATCTGTTTGATCATATTTGTCGGGAAGTTCATATGTTCTAAGACTTTCCACAAGAACTCATGAGATATACGGTCATATGCTTTAAGGAAATCCATGGAAGCAAACGCCATGGATGCAGTGGTGCAGTACGCTGTGTACCGCCTTGGCTTCAAGCTGCAAGACATTGTGTACGCCTGGGCTATCGGGGGCTTCACAGGTGTGAGACAGGAACCGCTAGCACATAGGACAGACAGGATACATCACCACCTGACAGAAAATGACCCTCTCTGTTCTCTCTCAGTTTTTTTCTAGGTATCAGGGTCCTATACTACTGATCAGAAGAACAAAGGATGAAATAATGACAACCACATACAAGGACATTCTAAGTGAGCACACAGAAAAATCGCCACGCTCATTGGTTCTTTCTGGTTTCCACAAACGACATTGCATCAAACAGAGGAAATGATCTTCTCCTCAGTCTACTGCAGCATCGGTTGAGTGTAACCCAGCAGATGTTTCCGAAGAAATCCTCTATATTACAGGAACTGTACGGTCTGGAGGGAGACGGATCTGATACTGATGATCTATCCTGAAGATAGGTCATCAATCAGTGCTGAACAACCCCTTTAATGATACAGCAGAAATATCACCTTGTGGTCGGCTCTGGTTTCTCTTAACTTTATGTCCTTCAAGAACTGCTCTGCTTGTATCTGCAGTTACCCCAATGTGATGACAGAACAGGGTAGTGAGAATGTGGCTCTCAGCCGCCACTCCAGAAGAAGAAGGTGAGCTGTTTCGTCCTACATATTGTCCTGCACGCCTTTACACTGTGTGGAGGTGTGATCATCTACATGGCGTTCTTCTACTTTCAAAACTTGATATGTATCTTGTCTTCGTGCAGCCTCTGTATTAAGTTGCTATGGGTAGAGGAGGACTGGTGTCTGTTTGTCCTAGCGTCATATAAAGCAGAGAACTTGGGACAGTATCTGTGGGGTGAAGGTAAGTACCGGGTTCCATCTGAAAGCCTGATGAGGGAGAATTCCAAAGAGATTGACTAACCCTTGCTGGGGATGCTCTGTTCATGCTTGGTGAACCTACGGTCATATTGTAGTTAGTTGCCGGGCTGTTCCCACAGTTAGATCTGTAAGTTGAGTGCCATATGGTATCGAGGGGAAGAGAAGCTGTAACAGTCCTGGAATATTGGGGATGTTGTTCCCTCGCTTCTGATCTCCGGATGTTGCATTAAAAAAAAAATCTAGATGTTCAGTGTTTATCTTATCATAATGCCTTGTCATGACCCCTTCTGTTAACCATGATTTTAGCTAAGATTTTATAGTCCACATTTAGCAAAGTTGTGGGTCTCCAGTTTTCTAGATTTTCTCTGTCTCCTTTTTTATACAGCAAAGTGACTATGCCTCTCCTCTAAGATGCTATGGCTATTTTCAGAAGTCCCATAGTGGCGTCCTTTCCTTTACTTCGGGGGGCCCAGTTCTGTAGGTGGAACACTCACCTATCTAACGTTAATGGACTATTCTATTCCTATGCCATCAATGTCCCAGATAGGACAGTTAAAGGGGTTGATGGGGTATTGTTAGGCTGTGCTATCACTTTATTATCAGTGGGGGTCTGATCATTGGATTCAGAGAATGAAGGGGCTAGTGCTCTGATGTAGCTCTGCATCTCCACTGTTTTTCCGCTGCACAGTAGCCCCATTACAGTGAATAGGGCCGGCTGCAGTTCCCTGCACAGCAGGGTGGCTGAGATATCAGATGTGCCGGACAAATGACTGCATCCTGTTCATTCTCAGCATCGGTTGGGGTCCCAGAAGTTGGACTTCACCAGTCACTGTATGAGACCAAAAATCTCCTTTTAAAACAACCTTTACTATTTTACATAAAGACCTTTTGTAGTGTGTACTGTTTACTGCTTATTTTTTTTTAATTTACTTTTTTTCCAAATTGGTTGGTTTTAAAGCACTAATGCTATATATTTTTTTTTCAGCTCGTTACTCTGTCCCTGGCTGGAATTACCCTGGTTTTGCAGGCAGTACGGTAAATGGATGATCATGGGTTGAGGAGAAGTCGCTGAATGTCATCTGGGTACTTCAGCTTAATAACCCAAACTCTTTCCTGTCCCGGATGAGCCACCAACATTTACCTTGGAGAGGTTCTCTCTGCCGAACTTCTAGATTTGCTTCTTTTCGCAAGGGTGTACCTTTTTCTCAGAACGAAGCAAACGCCATGGATGCAGTGGTGCAGTACGCTGTGTACCGCCTTGGCTTCAAGCTGCAAGACATTGTGTACGCCTGGACTTCACAGGTGTGAGACAGGAACCGCTAGCACATAGGACAGACAGGATACATCACCACCTGACAGAAAATGATCCTCTCTGTTCTCTCTCTGGTTCTTTCTAGGTATCAGGGTCCTATACTGCTGATCAGAAGAACAAAGGATGAAATCATTACAACCACATAAGTATACAGGACATTCTAAGTGAGCACACAGAAAAATCGCCACGCTCATTGGTTCTTTCTCGTTTCCAGAAACGACATTGCATCAAACAGAGGAAATTATCTTCTGTAACCCAGCAGATGTTTCCGAAGAAATCCTCTATAATACAGGAACTGTACGGTCTGGAGGGTGACGGATCTGATACTGATGATCTATCCTGAAGATAGGTCATCAATCAGTGCTGAACACTGACGGTCACTGGTGCTTTAAGGTGATACAGACGCCTTCTGATGGCATAGAAAGTTTTGCTCGCCTTGTCTTTCAGTGTTTCCATGGCTTTCTTAAAACCCCTGATTGGCTGATTTCTAGGCCCAGGTAGGTGTAGCTGTCTGTTTCTGAAATTGGACAGTTGTTTAGCAGGAAGGGAGGACGCCCGGCGGCTTTTCTGTTTCTTTTCTGGAATACCATGATGTTGGTTTTCTTTGGATTGATGGGCAGTGCCCACGTGTTACTAAACGTCTCCAGGATTTTTAGGTTATCTTGGAGACCTTTCTCAGTTGGTGATAATAGCAGAAGATCATCTGCATAAAGGATAAATTTTACCTCGGTGTCATGGAGTGTGAGACCAGGTGCTGTGGAGGACTCCAGAGCCGCCACCAGCTCATTGATGTAGATGTTAAACAGGGTTGGACTGAGGCTGCAGCCCTGTCTGACTCCTCGGCTCTGCCGGAAATAAGCCGTTCTCCTCCCATTTACCTTCACGCTGCATCTGTTCTCAATGTAGGAACTTCTGATCACATCATATGTTTTTCCTCCTATTCCGCTTTCAAGAAGTTTCAGGAATAGGCCCGGATGCCACACTGAGTCAAAGGCCTTCTTAAAGTCCACAAAGCAGGCATAGATCTTTCCATGCTTTGTATTGTGGACATGGCTCTTGATGAGGCTCTGCAGGGTGTAGATGTGGTCCGTGGTCTGGTCGTTTGGTATAAAGCCTGCTTGGCTTCTGCTGAGGATGTTGTGCTGGGTGAGAAAACTGAGGATCCTCTTATTCAGGATACTGCTGAAGAGTTTTCCCAGGTTGCTGCTGACGCATATCCCTCTATAGTTGGCTGGGTCATACCTGTCTCCGCCCTTGTGTATGGGGGTGATGATGCACAACATTGTAGAGTTTTACTAATGCGGCCTGGATACCTGGCGGGCTGTATTTGATCATTTCTGGAAGGATCCTATCTGGGCCGCTGGCTTTTTTACTCTTTATCATTAAGATCATCTCTGTTATCTCCTGCAGCATGATCAGTGTGTCTAGAGGGTTTTGGAAATCAGCTTTTTCGTGATTTATTTTTGTTCTAGGCTTTGGTCCTCCCACTCGAGATGGCTTTGTAAAGATCCTTGAAGTACTGGAGCCAGATGTTGCCGTTTTGGATGTGGAGGTTGGTGTTCTTGCTGGTTTTGTCCATCTGCTTCCATAGTTCCCAGAAGAAGTTGTCCTGGAGAGCATCTTGTAGTTGGAGGAGCTTGGTTCAGATGTTGCCTTGCTTTTTCTTTCTGAGGGTATTTTTGTATTGCCTTTGTATGTTGTTGTAGGCTTCCCTCAGACTGGGGTTGTTCAGATCTTGCTGTTTCCTATTTGAGGCCATTCTTAGCGCCTTCCTTATATATTTACACTCCCGGTCGAACCAACTGTTGGGAGCTCCTCTTTATACCAGGTGGATTGCTCCATGGTTTGTGCCTCTGATGGCCATATTTTGGGTAAAGGTCACCATTTCCAGTTTGTTGAGGAGGGTATGAGGTTTCAGGTCTATTTGTTGTTGGTGACTTTTCCATAGGCTTTTGTTTTGTGTGGGGTCTGATCCGGGGGGTCTCTGTTGAGCACTATGTCTTTGAATTCTTTGGCTACATAGCTGACTCCTTGGTTATTGAGGTGTTTATTGTCATATAGGTGATAATGGTTTATGGAGGGGTGTTGTGCCAGGGTGATTTCTAGCATGGTGCGGATTTTAGGTGCCAGCTCTGTGTTGATGCTCTGGATGATGTGTTCAGGGATGTCCTTTCTTGGGAGCAGAGATTACAGGATGAATTTACAGCTGGGGAACTTCTGCTGTGCCTGTCCTGCTATCTGCTGGTGCTGGTCATGAAGGTTGTTGGTGCCTGTATATATGATAATGTGGTTGGGTTTAATAAAATATGGATTATTGATGATGGCTGCTACTTGTTCGATAATAGAGCAGCGAATTTTACTGACTCTTTTTCCTGGGAAAAGTCGCTTTGTGTTCAAGTATTTACCATTGGAGTATATAATCAGAACAGTATCAGGGCACTGTGGCTTACTGCTCATGTCTGTGTCCTGCCTGCTGCTCGGACTTATTGTAGGAAGCTTCTGTGTTAGGATTCTGGTAATAGTCGGCTCTGTTGTTGGGGTCTGTTGTGGTTTTGTTTTGGGGGTTGTCAGCTCTGGCCCCCCTTTTATTACTCTGCGGTTCTTTGCTTTGCTTTCATCTTCTGTTAATTCCATTTGGCAGTTCATTGATGTATTGGTGTTATGGCTGCTGGCTTTCATTTGGTTCTCACACCCTTCTTTCCCTGGGTTCTTCTCCTTGATTAGAGGATAAGTCTGGGATTTCAGTTTTTCTATCTCTCGTCTCAGTTCTGTGTTTTCTTGTTGCAGTTCTTGTAATTTACCTCTTATTTCCTGAGGCCTGTTCACACTTCAGTCTAGGTTATCTCTTCAGCTACTTGGTCATTTGTATTTTTGCCACCAGAATTTCTTTGAAGCTTCTCTTTAAAGTGTATAAAGTCTCATTCTAGCTGAGATAAGCAATCTCTGAGGATCTCTAGGAAGGGGTGTGAGGAATTAGGACATGGGGCTGAAGGGGGGTCTCTGGTGGTTTCCTCTGTAGGGGTTAGGGGGTCTCTGGTGGTTGTCTCTGTAGATTTATGATCATCACTACTCTTAGTTCTTTGTAGATTTGGGCCTGGACTTTGATATGAGGGAAGATATCTTCAAACTGGCCGAGATTGTCCTCAGTCCTCAATCTTTCTAATATCTTCCCATATCTATATATCTCATATCTATATATCTATCTAACATCTCTGAGCTACGTTCCCGATACATCCCCACGCGTGCTCTCCGATCTCTCCTCTCCTCTTATCACCTCTTCCCACAATCGCCTGCAAGATTTCTCCCGTGCATCCCCCACACTCTGGAACTCGCTACCCCAACATATCAGACTCTCACCTACAGTGGAATCCTTCAAAAGAAACCTAAAAACCCACCTCTTCAGACAAGCCTACAACCAGTGACCCTGCTGCCTCTATACCGCCATGACCAACTTTACCCACATCTACTGTGTCCTGTAAGCCCTCATGGGCAGGGCCCTCTCTACTTCTCTACCAGTTTGTAACTTGTCTTGTTTATGTTTAGTGCAATTGTCTGTATTATGTATGTATACCCCTTTTCATATGTACAGAGCTATGGAATGATTGGCGCTTTAATAATAAATAATAATATCTCATATCTATCTATCTATCTAATATCTATCTCCTATTATCTATCTAGCTATCTCATATCTATCAATCTATCTAATATATATCTCCTATTATCTATCTATCTATTTAACCCTTTGTGAAAGTGAAAAATTGGGGTCTGCTACTAATTTTTCATTTTTACAAATATGTGCTTTAAAATGCTTTTCACAAGTAATTCTGCCTTTGCTAAAATGTACCCTTTCCACCACTTAAAATGTTCGTACGGGGGTGCTCTTTCCAAAATGGGGTCACTTCTTGGGGTTTTTCATTTCTGGTGACCTCAGGAAATTTTGTAAATGTGACATGGCAGCTAAAATCCATGTCTGTTTTTTCAAGCCTGCAAAAACCATATTTTGCACTTTGTGTCTGGAGACCTGCTGTGTGCCAATACAGCAGGCTACGACCACATATGGGGCGGTCGCAAAATGGGGAAGATATATTAGGGTGCATTTTCTCCTTTAACCCCTTGTAAAAGTGAAAAATTGGGGTCTGCTAGTAATTTTTCATTTTTACAAATGTGTGCTTTGAAATGCTTCTCTCAAGTAATTCTGCCTTCTGTGAGACACCTGTGTTCTAAAAGTACCCTTTCCACCACTTAAAATGTTAGTACGGGGGTGCTCTTTCCGAAATCGGGTCAATTCTTGGTATCTTTTTATTTCTGGGGACCTCGGGAAATTTTTAAAATGCGACATGGCAGCTAAAATCCATGCCTGTTTATTCAAGCCTGCAAAAAACATATTTTGCACTTGGCCTCTAGAGACCTGCTGTGTGCCAATACAGCAGGCTACGAGCAGATATGGGGTGTTCACAAAATGGGGAGAAAATGGGGAAGATATACTAGGGTTCCTTTTTTTCCTTTAACCCCTTGTGAAATTGAAAAATTGGGGTCTGCTAGTAATTTTTCATTTTTACAAATGTGTGCTTTGAAATGCTTCTCTCAAGTAATTATGCCTTCTGTGAGACACCTGTTTGCTGAAAAAGTACCCTTTCCACCACTTAAAATATTCGTACAGGGGTGCTCTTTCCGAAATGGGGTCAATCCTTGGGGTTTTTAATTTCTGGGGACCTCGGGAAATTTGTAAAATGCGACATGGCAGCTAAAATCGATGTGTGCCAATTCAGGCCTGCAAAAAACATATTTTGCACTTTTTTGTCTAGAAGCCTGCTGCGCGCCAATATAGCAGGCTACGAGCACATATGGGGTGTTTGCAAAATGGGGAGAAAATGGGGAACATATATTGGGGTGCATTTTTTATCATTTAACCCCTTGTGAAAGTGAGAAATTGGGGTCTGCTAGTAATTTTTACAAATATGTGCTTTAAAATGCTTCTCACAAGTAATTCTGCCTTCTGTGAGACACCTGTTTGCTAAAATGTACCCTTTCCACCACTTAAAATGTTCGTACGGGGGTGCTCTTTCCGAAATGGGGTCACTTCTTGGGGTTTTTCATTTCTGGGGACCTCAGCAAATTTTTTTTATGCGACATGGCAGCTAAAATCCATGTCTATTTTTTCAAGCCTGCAAAAACATATTTTGCACTTTGTGTCTAGAGACCTGCTGTGTGCCAATACAGCAGGCTACGAGCACATATGGGGTGTTCGCAAAATGGGGACGATATACTAGGGTGCATTTTCTCCTTTAACCCCTTGTGAAAATGACAAATTGGGGTCTGCTAGTAATTATACATTTTTACAAATGTGTGCTTTCAAATGCTCCTCGCAAGTAATTCTGTCTTCTGTGAGACACCTGTTTACTAAAATTTACCCTTTCCACCACTTAAAATGTTCGTACGGAGGTGCTCTTTCCGAAATCGGGTCACTTCTTGGGGTTTTTCATTTCTGGGGACCTCAGGAAATTTTTTAAATGTGACATGGCAGCTAAAATCCATGTGTGTTTATTCAAGCTTGCAAAAACCATATTTTGCACTTTGCCTCTAGCAGGCTACGAGCACATATGGTGTGTTTTCAAAATGGGGAACATATAATGGGGTGTATTTTCTCCTTCAACCCATTGTGAAAGTGAAAAATTCTGGTCTGCTAGTAATTTTTCATTTTTACAAATGTGTGCTTTGAAATGCTTCTCTCAAGTAATTCTGCCTTCTGTGAGACACCGGTTTACTAAAAAGTACCCTTTCCACCACTTAAAATGTTCATACAGGGGTGCTCTTTCCGAAATGGGGTCACTTCTTGGGCTTTTTCATTTCTGGGGACCTCGGGAAATTTTTAAAATGCGACATGGCAGCTAAAATCCATGTGTGCCAATTCTGGCCTGCAAAAACCATATTTTGCACTTTTTTGCAGGCTACGAGCACATATGGGGTGTTTGCAAAATGGGGAGAAAATGGGGAACATATACTGGGGTGCATTTTCTCCTTTAACCCCTTGTGAAAGTGAAAAATTGGGTTCTGCTAGTAATTTTTCATTTTTACAAATCTGTGCTTTGAAATGCTCCTCGCAAGTAATTCTGCCTTCTGTGAGACACCTGTTTGCTAAAATATACCCTTTCCACCACTTAAAATGTTCGTACAGGGGTGCTCTTTCCGAAATGGGGTCACTTCTTGGGGTTTTTCCATTTCTGGGGACCTCTGGAATTTTTTTTAATGCGACATGGCAGCTAAAATCCATGTCTGTTTATTCAAGCCTGCAAAAAACATATTTTGCACTTTTTTGTCTAGAGGCCTGCTGTGTGCCAATACAGCAGGCTACGAGCACATATGTGGTGTTCACAAAATGGGGAGAAAATGGGGAAGATATACTAGGGTGCATTTTTTCCTTTAGCCCCTTGTGAAAGTAAAAAATTGGGGTCTGCTAGTAATTTTTCATTTTTACAAATGTGTGCTTTGAAATGCTTCTCTCAAGTAATTCTGCCTTCTGTAAGACACCTGTTTGCTAAAAAAGTACCCTTTCCACCACTTAAAATATTCGTACAGGGGTGCTCTTTCCGAAATGGGGTCAATCCTTGGGGTTTTTCATTTCTGGGGACCTCGGGAAATTCGTAAAATGTGACATGGCAGCTAAAATCCATGTCTGTCAATTCAGGCCTACAAAAAACATATTTTGCACTTTTTTGTCTAGAAGCCTGCTGTGCGCGAATATAGCAGGCTATGAGCACATATGAGGTGTTTGCAAAATGGGGAGAAAATGGGGAACATATATTAGGGTGCATTTTCTCATTTAACCCCTTGTGAAAGTGAAAAATTGGGGGCTGCTAGTAATTTTTCATTTTTACAAATGTGTGCTTTGAAATGCTTCTCTCAAGTAATTCTGTCTTCCGCGAGACACCTGTTTGCTAAAATGTACCCTTTCCACCACTTAAAATGTTCGTACGGGGGTGCTCTTTCCGAAATCGGGTCACTTCCTGGGGTTTTTCATTTCTGGGGACCTCAGGAAATTTTTTAAATGTGACATGGCAGCTAAAATCCATTTGTGTTTATTCAAGCCTGCAAAAACCATATTTTGCACTTTGCCTCTAGCAGGCTACGAGCACATATGGTGTGTTTTCAAAATGGGGAGAAAATGGGGAACATATACTGGGGTGCATTTTCTTATTTAACCCCTTGTGAAAGTGAAAAATTGGGGTCTGCTAGTAATTTTTCATTTTTACAAATGTGTGCTTTGAAATGCTTCTCTCAAGTAATTCTGTCTTCCGTGAGACACCTGTTTGCTAAAATGTACCCTTTCCACCACTTAAAATGTTCGTACCGGGGTGCTCTTTCCGAAATGGTGTCACTTCTCGTGGTTTTTCATTTCTGGGGACCTCAGGAATTTATTTAATGTGACATGGAACCTAAAATCCATGCCTGCCAATTCAGGTCAGCAAAATCCATATTTAGCTGTTTGTATCTAGAGCCCTGCCATGCGCCAAGACATCATTTTTTGAGCACATATGTGGTGTTGGCGTGTTCGGGGGGGAAATAGGGAACAAAATGTGGGGTGCATTTTGTCCTGTTATCCCCTGTGAAAGTAAAAATGTGGGTGTAAAGAAACTTTTTGGGGAAAAAATTGTCATTTTTTATTTTCACAACCAAGCGTTTCCTAATTCTGTGAAATGCCTGATGGGTCTAAGTGCTCACTACACACCTTGAAATATTCCTTGAGGGGTGTAGTTTCCAGAATGGGTTCACTTTTTGGGGGTTTCTGTTACATCAGGAGAGCAAGTGCCATGGTTGTGTGTCATGAACTGTGCAGAAATCCTATTGTCTCCATAGTCTGAGAGCCAAAGTTTTCTCAGTTTTTATGCCATTATCTTGGTTAGGGTATGATTTTTGCGGGATGAGATGACGGTTTTATTGGCACTATTTTGGGGTGCGTATGACTTTTTGATTGCTTGCTATTATACTTTTAGTGATGTAAGGTGACAAAAAATTGCTTTTTTTTACACTTTTTAAAAAAAAATTACAGTATTTACCTGAAAGGTTAGGTCATGCAATATTTTTATAGGTACAATAGAGCAATGAGGCGGCACTGCCAGCGTCTTCAGCCAAATCAGAGGTGGGAACTGCACAGATCAGTCAAAGAAGTGCCCTTCAGTGGTGCTCTGCTATCAGCAGGAAAGTTCACAGTAATGATATAACAATGGAGAAGAAATGATAGCGGCACTTACCCGGGTGTAGCAAAAAGATGTCTTTAATCCAGAAAAGACGAATACAAAGTAACAGCAGGCTGGGGCGGATACAGGCGTGTGTGCTGAGTGCTTTTTTTACACCTTTTTTTTTTCTACTTTTTTACGGTATTTACCTGAAGGGTTAGGTCATGTGATATTTTTATAGAGCAGGTTATTACGGATCCGGTGATACATAAATAAATAAAAAGAATACATATTAGGTACGTTTTACACAATAATATCATTTTTGAAACAAAAATATAATCATGTTTTAGTGTTTCCAGATTTCGAAAGCCATAGTTTTTTTCAGTTTTTGGGCGATTATCTTAGGTAGGGTCTCATTTTTTGCGGGATGAGATGACGGTTTGATTGGTACGATTTTGGTAGGCATACACCTTTTTGATCGCATGCTGTTGTACTTTTAGTGATGTAAGGCGACAAAAAATTTTTTTATTTAGCACAGTTTTTATTTTTTACGGTGTTCATCTGAGGGGTTAGGTCATGTGATATGTTTGTAGAGTTGGTCGATACGGACGCAGCGATACCTAATATGTCGGGGAAATTACGTTTTTTTTTTACTTGAACCTTTTAATTTTTTTTTTGGGGGGGGGACGGACGTTATTTTTTAAACTTTTTTTCACTTTATTTTTTGTCCCACTTTGGGACTTCAACTTTTGGGGGTCTGATCCCCTTTACAATGCATTCCAATGCTTCTGTATTGGCATGCATTGGCTTAATGAGTAATACAGTGTGTATTACTCATACAGCTTCCTGCCTGTGAGATCCAGGGGGCTGGATCTCACAGGCTCTTCACCAGAAGGCATCGCGCTGCCTTCCATGCCATCGGGTCCCCATTACAGCCTCACGGGGACCCGACCACAACTCCTGTAAACCGCAGGTCTGAAATGACCTGCGGTTTGCGGCGATCGCCGACACGGGGGGGTCACTGGACCCCCCCTGGGCATTGACCCAAGGTGCCTGCTCAATGATTTGAGAAGGCACCTTGTTCCGATCACCGCACGCCGGTGATCGAAATTACACAGGACGTACAGGTACGCCCTGTGTCCTTAAGTAACAGGACATCAGGGCGTACCTGTACGCCCTGTGTCCTTAAGAGGTTAAATGGGTTGGCCACCTTATGCATAAAAATAAATAAAATGGCCCCAGATAATAACTAAAGCCAAGAGGTATTAGTATAATGATAGATATACTGTGTATGTATAATTTTTCTAATGTGTTCAGCATAGCATGCTCCCATAGATGAGAGGCTGTGTGGCCGGAGCAGCTGCAAAGTGAAAGTAAAAATCCCAGCATGCATCACAGCAAGCATCTTCAGAGGAGCGGTCACATGACATCCCTGGCCAACTGTAAAACCATAGTAACAACAGCACCTCAGGTGTCATTTCATCACAGACAAGTCAGCATCTGTCTGTCTATTATCTATATCTATCTATTCATATATCTATCTCATATCTAGAGGAAAAAAGAGACAATGCAGCAGCACCCTGCAAATCAGAAAAAGTACAATAATGCCATAGTCACAAAAATGATAGTGTTAATGCTACGCTTATTTATAAAGTGAGATGCTTGGCCAATGCATTGTGTACAAAACCATCTGAGCCCGTCTGCCAAACGTCAAGGCGATCTCTGTTAGACGGGTCCTAACACTAAATACTACCTGTTATGCGCCATAATGGCCGCCATATGATTCATAAAATTCATATCTATCTATCTCATATCTATCAATTAAATTCAATAAAGCTTTATTGGCACGTCAAAGTCTATCTATCTATCTATCTATCTATCTATCATCTATCTAATATCTAATATCTATCATCTATCTATCTATCTATCTAATATCTATCTAGCGGAAAACAGCCAGCAGCACACAATGGAATTCAAAGGAAAACGTGCGGTTTATTCACCCAGTGTCATGTAGCAGCCTTGTTGCGGTCTTTCTCAAGCTATGTGAACATGTGTTACAACCACATTATAAATCGGTGTGTCAATTAATGATACAATAAAATCAATCAAATACAGAAGTGAAAAAAAATCATGATATTAACATTTAAAATATGTAAAAACAAAACTCATTATCAGTGTCCAGAGTGCATAAATAAAATAAATATTGCAGTGCTATATAATCAAGTACATGATATGTTGCAAACATACATAGTAGAATATAATTAATCTTCACACAATACAGGTGCGCCCATTACATAGTGTAAATTAAAAGACTCACACGATCAGCTGATCACCTGCACTCATGGAGCATCGCGGCCTCAGCGGCGTCCCCACTTAGCTTCTGCGCGTGAACGGGAACACTAAATATCGTGATCCCTCAGGCGCAGAGAAACTCAATAGAGCCCATATCAAAGATGGCTCGATCCAACCATGCTCAGATGTGTGCATGTCTATGTAGTAGAGGCCTCCCACTTCTTGTCATGTGATCATTATCATGTGATTCGAACCAAACCAGGTAAACAAAATAATGTAAAAACTAAGTGGATGACTGTGGGTCAAGCTCGCATGAACACCCAAGTTCACCAGTGGTATGCGGATCTCGCACACACGGGAACTTCGGGTCAGACGTCCTGTCAACCCTCATGTCTTAATGCAGATCCATTCTATCAGTGCATGTTACGGGAGAGGGTAGTGTCCCACAGCTGAGACCAACCGGACCAACAGTAAGCTCATCGCCGCGATCGGGTGACGGCGGCGCCGCCGCGAGTCACCGCGGCGAACCGTTCCCGCCCCCCATGAGTCACCACATAAATCCACCCAGTGCACTGAATGGTAAAAGCAAACCCTGGTATAACCCTTTATGAAAAGGGAGCAACGACTTTTTACTCAAATATCAAAACTATTCTCCGTGTGGGTAAACCTACAACTAACATATACCAAGCGCCACATATATAGCACAGTTCAGATCGCGTCATCATGCATGATGTTAATTGTAAAATATAGAACAGAATGCGGGCAGCTGGCAAGACCCCGAATGCTCTTGTTCTTGTGCAGGATGTCAGTCATGATCGTGATTGATAGCCAAATCTATAAAAAAATTCAGAAAAAGAGAATGTTAAAAACACTTCATCTTGGTTGTTTTGTACAAATGTTCACTATACCCAACATAGGGACTGAGGACAACACGGTACACGAGGAGAGACACCACTAATCCACCCTAAAGTCAACATTCAGGCCATTAGGCCTCAGGGTTTTCAAAGTAAAAATCCAAAATAGCTCTCGCTTCTTAAGGAGGGCCTTCCTATGTCCACCACGTCTGCCCATTTGTATCTGCTCTAATATTCGAAACCTAAGATCTTTTTCCGAGTGCCCCGGCTCTTTAACCACTTCAGCCCCGCTAGGTGAAACCCCCTTCATGACCAGAGCACTTTTTACACTTCGGCACTACACTCCTTTCACCGTTTATCGCTCGGTCATGCAACTTACCACCCAAATGAATTTTACCTCCTTTTCTTCTCACTAATGGAGCTTTCATTTGGTGGTATTTTATTGCTGCTGACATTTTTACTTTTTTTGTTATTAATCAAAATGTAACGATTTTTTTGCAAAAAAATGACATTTTTCACTTTCAGCTGTAAAATTTTGCAAAAAAAACGACATCCATATATAAATTTTTCACCAAATTTATTGTTCTACATGTCTTTGATAAAAAAAAAAATGTTTGGGCAAAAAATAATGGTTTGGGTAAAAGTTATAGCATTTACAAACTATGGTACAAAAATGTGAATTTCCGCTTTTTGAAACAGCTCTGACTTTCTGAGCACCTGTCATGTTTCCTAAAGTTCTACAATGCCCAAACAGTAGAAAACCCCCACAAATGACCCCATTTCGGAAAGTAGACACCCTAAGGTATTCGCTGATGGGCATAGTGAGTTCATAGAACTTTTTATTTTTTGTCACAAGTTAGCGGAAAATGATGATGATTTAATTTTTTTTATTTTTTCTTACAAAGTCTCATATTCCACTAACTTGCGACAAAAAATAAAAAATTCTATGAACTCACCATGCCCCTCACAGAATACCTTGGGGTGTCTTCTTTCCAAAATGGGGTCACAAGATGTGATTGCAAAGTACTTCTCACACATATGGGCCCCTAAATTGCCAGGGCAGTATAACTACGCCACAAGTGACCCCATTTTGGAAAGAAGACACCCCAAGGTATTCCGTGAGGGGCATGGCGAGTTCCTAGAATTTTTTATTTTTTGTCGCAAGTTAGTGGAATATGAGACTTTGTAAGGAAAAAAGAAAAAAAATTAAAAATCATCATTTTCCGCTAACTTGTGACAAAAAATAAAAAATTCTAGGAACTCGCCGTGCCCCTCACGAAATACCTTGGGGTGTCTTCTTTCCAAAATGGGGTCACTTGTGGGGTAGTTATACTGCCCTGGCAATTTAGGGGCCCAAATGTGTAAGAAGTACCTTGCAATCAAAATGTGTAAAAAATGGCCTGCGAAATCCGAAAGGTGCACTTTGGAATATGTGCCCCTTTGCCCACCTTGGCTGCAAAAAAGTGTCACACATGTGGTATCGCCGTACTCAGGAGAAGTTGGGCAATGTGTTTTGGGGGGTCATTTTACATATACCCATGCTGGGTGAGAGAAATATCTTGGCAAAAGACAATTTTTCCCATTTTTTTATACAAAGTTGGCATTTGACCAAGATATTTTTCTCACCCAGCATGGGTATATGTAAAATGACACCCCAAAACACATTCCCCCAACTTCTCCTGAGTACGGCGATACCACATGTGTGACACTTTTTTGCAGCCTAGATGCGCAAAGGGGCCCAAATTCCTTTTAGGAGGGCATTTTTAGACATTTGGATCCCAGACTTCTTCTCACACTTTCGGGCCCCTAAAAAGCCAGGGCAGTATAAATACCCCACATGTGACCCCACTTTGGAAAGAAGACACCCCAAGGTATTCAATGAGGGGCATGGCGAGTTCCTAGAATTTTTATTTTTTTGCATAAGTTAGCGGATATTAATTTTATTTTATTTTTTTCTCACAAAGTCTCACTTTCCGCTAACTTAGGACAAAAATTTCAATCTTTCATGGACTCAATATGCCCCTCACGGAATACCTTGGGGTGTCTTCTTTCCGAAATGGGGTCACATGTGGGGTATTTATACTGCCCTGGCTTTTTAGGGGCCCTAAAGCGTGAGAAGAAGTCTGGAATATAAATGTCTAAAAATGTTTACGCATTTGGATTCCGTGAGGGGTATGGCGAGTTCATGTGAGATTTTATTTTTTGACACAAGTTAGTAGAATATGAGACTTTGTAAGAAAAAACAAAAACAAACAAAAAATTTCCGCTAACTTGTGCCAAAAAAAATGTCTGAATGGAGCCTTACAGGGGGGTTATCAATGACAGGGGGTGATCAGGGTGATCACCCCCCTGTCACTGATCACCCCCCCTGTAAGGCTCCATTCAGACATCCGTATGATTTTTACGGATCCATGGATACATGGATCGGATCCACAAAACACATGCGGACGTCTGAATGGAGCCTTACAGGGGGGTTATCAATGACAGGGGGTGATCAGGGTGATCAGGGTGATCACCCCCCTGTCAATGATCACCCCCCCTGTAAGGCTCCATTCAGACATCCGCATGATTTTTTACGGATCCATGGATACATGGATCGGATCCACAAAACACATGCGGACGTCTGAATGGAGCCTTACAGGGGGGTTATCAATGACAGGGGGTGATCAGGGTGATCACCCCCCTGTCACTGATCACCCCCCCTGTAAGGCTCCATTCAGACATCCGCATGATTTTTTACGGATCCATGGATACATGGATCGGATCCACAAAACACATGCGGACGTCTGAATGGAGCCTTACAGGGGGGTTATCAATGACAGGGGGTGATCACCCCCCTGTCAATGATCACCCCCCCTGTAAGGTTCCATTCAGACATCCGCATGATTTTTTACGGATCCATGGATACATGGATCGGATCCACAAAACACATGCGGACATCTGAATGGAGCCTTACAGGGGGGTTATCAATGACAGGGGGTGATCAGGGTGATCACCCCCCTGTCAATGATCACCCCCCCTGTAAGGCTCCATTCAGACATCCGCATGATTTTTTACGGATCCATGGATACATGGATCGGATCCACAAAACACATGCGGACGTCTGAATGGAGCCTTACAGGGGGGTTATCAATGACAGGGGGTGATCAGGGTGATCACCCCCCTGTCACTGATCACCCCCCCTGTAAGGATCCATTCAGACATCTGCATGATTTTTTACGGATCCATGGATACATGGATCGGATCCACAAAACACATGCGGACGTCTGAATGGAGCCTTACAGGGGGGTGATCAATGACAGGGGGGTGATCAATGACAGGGGGGTGATCAGGGAGTGTATATGGGTGATCACCCGCCTGTCATTGATCACCCCCTGTAAGGCTCCATTCAGACGTCCGCATGTGTTTTGCGGATCCGATCCATGTATCCATGGATCCGTAAAAATCATGCGGACGTCTGAATGGAGCCTTACAGGGGGGTGATCAATGACAGGGGGGTGATCAATGACAGGGGGTGATCAGGGAGTGTATATGGGTGATCACCCGCCTGTCATTGATCACCCCCCTGTAAGGCTCCATTCAGACGTCCGCATGGTTTTTACGGATCCATGGATACATGGATCGGATCCACAAAACACATGCGGACGTCTGAATGGAGCCTTACAGGGGGGTTATCAATGACAGGGGGGTGATCAGGGAGTGTATATGGGTGATCACCCGCCTGTCATTGATCACCCCCTGTAAGGCTCCATTCAGACGTCCGCATGTGTTTTGCGGATCCGATCCATGTATCCATGGATCCGTAAAAATCATGCGGACGTCTGAATGGAGCCTTACAGGGGGGTGATCAATGACAGGGGGGTGATCAATGACAGGGGGTGATCAGGGAGTGTATATGGGTGATCACCTGCCTGTCATTGATCACCCCCCTGTAAGGCTCCATTCAGACGTCCGTATGCTTTTTGCGGATCCGATCCATGTATCCGTGGATCCGTAAAAATCATACGGACGTCTGAACGGAGCCTGACAGGGGGGTGATCAATGACAGGGCGGTGATCAATGACAGGGGGGTGATCAGGGAGTTTATATGGGGTGATCATGGGTGATCAGGGGTTTATAAGGGGTTAATAAGTGACGGGGGGGGGGGTGTAGTGTAGTGTGGTGTTTGGTGCGACTGTACTGACCTACCTGAGTCCTCTGGTGGTCGATCCTAACAAAAGGGACCACCAGAGGACCAGGTAGGAGGTATATTAGACGCTGTTATGAAAACAGCGTCTAATATACCTGTTAGGGGTTAAAAAATTCGGATCTCCAGCCTGCCAGCGAGCGATCGCCGCTGGCAGGCTGGAGATCCACTCGCTTACCTTCCGTTCCTGTGAGCGCGCGCGCCTGTGTGCGCGCGTTCACAGGAAATCCCGGCCCTCGCGAGATGACGCGTATATGCGTGACTCTGCGCAGGACCGCCACCTCCGGACCGCACATCTGCGTTAGGCGGTCCGGAGGTGGTTAAAGTGCTTGGACACTGGCAAATCCATTTTTTATTTTCTAATAGAGTATCGGCGATGATTTAACAGTGTCTTGACGTCCCACGTGGTCTCACCAACATACCACCGCCCACAGGGGCATGATAGTAGGTAAGTGAAAGGTCTGTGCGGCGCATTGCTTATAGCACAGATCTGTCACTTACAAGTAGAAGGAGCGCCTGGCCGGTGACAGACAGCCGTCCCGTTTCCGTTATGCAGAGGAGCCCTCTCCTGATCCTGAGTCCTCTCCTGCATAACTGAAACAGGACGGATCCGTTTTGCAGCCCATAGACTTCTATTATGACAGAATGAATAACGGAATGCCTCTAAAGCCATTCCGTCATAGAATTGCGTTATGGTCCGTGGTAACAGAATCCATAACGCAATTCTGCTTTTACCACCAAACGAATTTCAAAATATGAAATTCGCTCAGCTCTAGTCCCCTGCATAAATCCCCAGCTCTTAGGCCCCGTTCACATCACCACTTGTTATTTCTATTGTTCTGCTTATCTAATGGAGCAGAACGACGAAAATAACGGAAGTGCTGGATCGGGCATGTAAGGGTTTTTGTCATATGATCAGGACTCTGCAGGATGGGAAAGTGTAGTATAGTTTTTTCCATCCTACAAAGTCCAGCAAAAAAAAATGTAGACTGACTTATTTTATTTATTTTTTTACAATGGAATTCTATGGTGACAGATGCCACAGTATGGAGTCTGTGTGAGGCGTCTGTTAATGTATATACAGATTTTGTGTGTACGTTAAATATATGGAAAAAATGTATTGTGAACCCGGCCTAACTGACAGGGAAGAAGCTGAACAACCCCCGCCGACTGATGGGATCTGTTCAGATTCCATCCACGAGTCTTTTTACCGACCAAAAAAGTGCTGCATACAAGACAGAATCTGCAACAGAGGCTCCAAACGCAGATGTGAGCGAGTGTAGGGAGACATATTATGTATTTGAATTACTGCAAATTTAGTACTCAGATAAAAATACTCCTCAAAAATGGTCGGAGGAGTATTTCTATTCTTCTGGAAAAATTGTGCGACCTCTGACAGTAACTATATGCTGGCACACGTTTGCATGCCATCATATTGTGGTTGTGCTTAAAGAAACTAACCAGTGCATAATGACCTCCAGTTCCAGCGATCATGGCAGAGGACTCTGTGTCATTATACAAGAGGATAGTCTATGGGTGCGAACACACGTTTCAGAAAAGCAGCAGATTATTGCAGTTTCCTAAGCAAGTCTGTTAGCATGTGAAAATCTGCAGCACTTCTGCAACATGTTCACATCCCGTGTAAATTGTGAGTAATGAGGGCAGCACTTCCATGTGGGACTGGTAAGAGCATGGCCATCTGTGGCATCAATGGTATTCAATGGAAATTTAGTATGGCAACTAGGTAAATTGTATTGAACTGCCTAAACTAACATACTGCGGGTTGTATCACCTAACCTGGAGTAGGTGACGGCTGACCAGCCAGAATAGAGTCCATAAAACAAGTCTCAAAGGGTCAGGCAGGAGCAGTGTCTGAATATAGGCCAAGGTAGTCAGTCATCTAGTCAGGGCCGGTAGCATAGGTGCAGGTCGGGTCAGGAGCGGGATATCGGAACCGGGATTATAGGTCAAAGAAGAGGAACACAAGCCGGGTCAGGTACACGGATAAATAGAATTTCTCCCCCTTATTAGAACATGCACTTTCCTTATAAATATCAGGAAGGGAGCACACGCCACCCCACGGGCAGACACTGTGCATGTGTGTCCCAGCATGGAGGAGCAGTGAACAGACAGCATGTATGGAAGTTGTCTTGACTGCCCCCCTTGTGAAGTGAGTGAATTTGATTTTAATATTATCATTATTTTATGATCTCCAACATCACCGCTATAGAGCTGAGGTGTTTTTTCTAAACTCCAAGCTCTCTAAACAGACCTAGGTGAAGGTCTTTTCTATATCTTATACACAAAAAAGAATCAATCTGTATCTTCATCACGACTAATGACTAAGTGATCTGGCGCCTGGTACGTGTTTCAAACTTTTTCTCCACGGGTGTAAAGGGCTTCTCTTTCTTTGTCCTCTCCACGCCGCCTATATCTCTTCAAAAGTGGGCAAGGGTAATCCTTGACCCTCTGAAACACTTGAGCTGCCTATCTTGTTCCATAATTGCAGACGAGCATAACTCCTATACACACATATATATATATTGTTCTCTATAGAACTCACCTCCGCCCCCTGGCGCCTCTGATAGCTACTTGGTCTCCTGGTCCGCTTTTAAGACCAGGGAGTTCAAATTGTACCGTAATCCTCTTTTTGTATTTCTACATTCTGATGTATGGAAGTTAACAGGGATACTGTGTCTGCTGGGAGAAGTAGTACGCTGGCTGGCACAGACTGATAGCATTGCATAAATATATCTGTCTTAGATAAATACATTTTACAAATCCATTTTTAGGATACACATTCTACCTAATTTGTTTGCATTGGACGCCTAGAAATAGTAAATTTAGAAGGGGTTTTCCCGTTTATACAAGTGTGCGGCATACTATGGAGTCACTCTACCATAGACTTCTTTGGGAGAGCAATCTATCCCATAGAGGTCTATTGAAGAGCGGCTGCAGGACACAGCCACGCCACAGCATCGTAGATGGAGTCTAGTCTGAGAATACTACAAGGTTGACCGCATTTCAACGGTATGTCCTGCAGAAGCTCGGGTTGGTTTTAAATATTTGTTAGAAGAAACAAACGCCGAGTTCATAAAGTGTATCATAGATGGATATATGTGCTACTAATGTGTCAGAGGAATCCCGGCCCAACCGCCCATAAAACAATGAAACAGGAAAAGGTCCTTCTGGAGTCCAGGATATAGTCACTTCTATGTAATCTGGCTGTATCCCATCACTCAGAGGGACCTCTCCTACATGACACCTTCTCAGTATATAATAGATAGAAAAGGTCCTTCTGGAGTCCGGGAAATAGTCATTTCTATATAAGCTGGCTAAATCTCATGACTCTGAGGGACCTCTCCTACATGACACCTTCTCAGTATATGATAGATAGAAAAGGTCCTTCTGGAGTCTGGGAAATAGTCATTTCTATATAAGCCGGCTAAATCTCATGACTCTGAGGGACCTCTCCTACATGACACCTTCTCAGTATGTAATAGATGGAGAAGGTCCTTCTGGAATCCGGGAAATATGTACAAAGACTTTATTATCCACCGTTCACCTGTGTTACTTTAGTCAATGCTACAAAGTGAAACAAATAATAATAATGTCACTGAAGCTTTACCAGAATGGTTCTTGTGGAGAGAATGGGATTTAGCTAATTCACTGTGAAGCTAAATACTATGATAGATCAGGTCCAGGACAATAGGAGAATAAATGGTTCCTGAAGATTGTAGGAAATAGACGGCTGCTTTAGAGCTGGCCATTCTCCACTATTAGTGAGGACCAGGTCCTTCAGAGTCATGGGAAATAGCCAATTCACTGGGACATGGCTAAATACTATATCTATGCTGGACCTCACCACTAGGGGGCCAAAAGGTCCTTAACAGTTATGGGAAATAGACAGCTGCTGCAGAGTTGGGTAAATCCCATGACTGGGGAGGACCAGCACAATGGACTACTTCTGTGTAACAAAGCCTTCATAAACCCGGATTTCCTGCCGGGGTTGGCGATTTGTACGCATGCGCTTTCACGTCCACAAGATTTCATACTGCGCGTGCTCATAAGCTCCATGTATCACCTGCCCAGTGACGGAGCGGCGTCTTGCCTCCCGTGCGTGCGGGGGGGGGGGGGGGGGGTGATCAATGACAGAGGGGTGATCACCCATATAGACTCCCTGATCACCCCCGTCATTGATTACCCCCCTGTAAGGCTCCATTCAGACGTCCGTATGATTTTTACGGATCCACGGATACAGGGATCGGATCCGCAAAACACATACGGACGTCTGAATGGAGCCTTACAGGGGGGTAATCAATGACGGGGGTGATCAGGGAGTCTATATGGGTGATCACCCCTCTGTCATTGATCACCCCCCTGTAAGGCTCCATTCAGACGTCCGTATGTGTTTTGCGGATCCGATCAATGTATCCGTGGATCCGTAAAAATCATACGGACGTCTGAATGGAGCCTTACAGGGGGGTGATCAATGACAGGGGGGTGATCAATGACAGGGGGTGATCAGGGAGTGTATATGAGGTGATCACCCCCCTGTCATTGATCACCCCCCTGTAAGGCTCCATTCAGACGTCCGTATGTGTTTTGCGGATCTGATCCATGTATCCGTGGATCCGTAAAAATCATACGGACGTCTGAATGGAGCCTTACAGGGGGGTGATCAATGACGGGGGTGATCAGGGAGTCTATATGGGTGATCACCCCTCTGTCATTGATCACCCCCCTGTAAGGCTCCATTCAGACGTCCGTATGCGTTTTGCGGATCCGATCCATGTATCCGTGGATCCGTAAAAATCATACGGACGTCTGAATGGAGCCATACAGGGGGGGTGATCAATGACAGGGGGGTGATCAATGACAGGGGGGTGATCAGGGAGTCTATATGGGGTGATCAGGGGTTCATAAGGGGTTAATAAGTGACAGGGGGGGGGTGTAGTGTAGTGTAGTGGTGTTTGGTGGTACTTTACTGAGCTGCCTGTGTCCTCTGGTGGTCGATCCAAACAAAAGGGACCACCAGAGGACCAGGTAGCAGGTATATTAGACGCTGTTATCAAAACAGCGTCTAATATACCTGTTAGGGGTTAAAAAAATCACATCTCCAGCCTGCCAGCGAACGATCGCCGCTGGCAGGCTGGAGATCCACTCGCTTACCTTCCGTTCCTGTGAACGCGCGCGCCTGTGTGCGCGCGTTCACAGGAAATCTCGGCTATCGCGAGATGACGCACGGATGCGTCCAGGAGGAATGAATCAACCACCTTCCGGACGCATCCGTGCGTTAGGCGGTCCGGAGGTGGTTAAACTCCCAAAAATCCCTTTAATTCATCTAAAATTTAAAAAATTTAGCAAGAAATTATAGGATAGTTTGTTTTTGGTTACCATGGAAACATATGTCTGCATATTAGCTGTAAACACAAAGCAATAGGATTTTTTATATTTTCTTAATTAAGTTAAGTTGCTTTTTTTATTTTAGATCATAGGGACAATTTGAAATTTTTTTTAGCATGAAAGAGATACTGTCCTATCTGAGTTCATATCAGTCACCACGGAGTCTAATGAACATATCTGTGGTCACCTGTAGTGGAGTATTTTCTATGCACTGATCAATGGTCATGGCCAGCAGGACTTACTGCAGCCTAGTAGAGGACAGTGTCATGGTTTGAATCTCTCTGTGACAATGGCCACACCCATCTGCCTCCCAGCCAAGCTCTTGAACCAATCCCTGCTTACCTCATTTGCATAGCCAATCAGAGGGGGTTTTACAATTTACCAATTGAAAGAGGTGTTCCAACTGTCAATACAAATGTTTGTCAGTTTGAACTCACATACAGCCTGACTGGTGTTAGTTCTGGGAGAATTAAAACGACACGAGCGGTCGTAGCAGATATTGTGGTCACATCAGGGAGTGCCGTGAGCAGAATAGAGCGAGCAGGGGCTCGTTACACACCCCAATCAATCTTTGGGGAAGTAGAAGTCTATATTTGTCAGAATGTGACATTTTTCTCTGAATTTGGAACTTTAAAATAATGATAGGTCAATATCGGATATGTCGGTTGGGGTCTCACACAGCTTACATCTACCTGGACGCCATCTACTTGGTAGTGGTGATGCAGGGCCCCATTTACTTGAATAGGAAGGACTATGTTGCAATTTGCTGCCCTACCACTACTAAGTAGAAGATGTGCTGGGTGAGAGCACCACCGCTACCGAGTAGGTGATGTGCCGGGTTGAGAGCACCACCGCTACCGAGTAGGTGATGTGCCGGGTTGAGAGCACCACCGCTACCGAGTAGGTGATGTGCCGGGTTGAGAGCACCACCGCTACCGAATAGGTGATGTGCCGGGTTGAGAGCACCACCGCTACCGAGTAGGTGATGTGCCAGGTTGAGAGCACCACCGCTACCGAGTAGGTGATGTGCCGGGTGAGAGCACCACCGCTACCGAATAGGTGATGTGCCGGATTGAGAGCACCACCGCTACCGAATAGGTGATGTGCCGGGTTGAGAGCACCACCGCTACCGAGTAGGGGATGTGCCGGTTGAGAGCACCACCGCTACCGAGTAGGTGATGTGCCGGGTTGAGAGCACCACCGCTACCGAGTAGGTGATGTGCCGGGTGAGAGCACCACCGCTACCGAATAGGTGATGTGCCGGATTGAGAGCACCACCGCTACCGAGTAGGTGATGTGCCGGGTTGAGAGCACCACCGCTACCGAGTAGGTGATGTGCCGGGTGAGAGCACCACCGCTACCGAGTAGTTGATGTGCCGGGTTGAGAGCACCACCGCTACCGAGTAGGTGATGTGCCGGGTTGAGAGCACCCCCGCTACCGAGTAGGTGATGTGCCGGGTTGAGAGCACCACCGCTACCGAGTAGGTGATGTGCCGGGTGAGAGCACCACCGCTACCGAGTAGATGATGTGCCGGGTTGAGAGCACCACCGCTACCGAGTAGATTGTATTTAGTAGTTGATTCGGGTGGGAAGGGGGCCGCAGAGAGTCGGATACCCTCTGATCTGATACTGATGACCCATCCTGGAAAACCTCTGTATGGACCGTGGACGTGGCCCTTACTACAGCTCCGCACAGGATGCACGAGGCCATACTGTAGTTTTGTGTAAAGAATAAAAACCATGCACGCCTCATCAGACTCCTTATTACTCATTGCTTCTAGGGGAAAATACGGTGCATCACAGAGGTGCCATGTGTCGTCATGTCATCATAAGGCATCATAGGCGGAAGTGCAGGTGGTGCCTCTTTCTCTGGAGGCATGGCTTTGTGTAAGGGGCCCTGTACACAGTGTATTTCTGGCCAAATCTGTCAGAACAGAAGTTTTTTCTGACAAGCTAAGGCCCCATGCACACGGCCGTGTTTCACGGCCGTGTGCGGGCCGTGGAACCGCGGCCTGGATCCCTCCTGAGAGCAGGAGCGCACGGCGTCACTGGTTGCTATGACGCCGTGCGCTCCCTGCTGCCGCCGCAATACAGTAATACACTGGTATGATCTATACCAGTGTATTACTGTACTGTGCCGGCAGCAGGGAGCGCACGGCGTCATAGCAACCAGTGACGCCGTGCGCTCCTGCTCTCAGGAGGGATCCAGGCCGCGGTTCCACGGCCCGCACACGGCCGTGTGCATGGGGCCTAATGTGTATGAGCAGCTCTGGATTCTCCCCCGACAGATTATTATTATTTTTATTTCCAATCCTTTTGTTCTCCTAGAAGATAAACCTCCACCAGAAGTGTCTTTCTCCCCCCCCCCCCATTATTAGCAACACATACATGGCCAAATTAAACAGAGCGAGTCGTTAGCCTGACGATGTCTGATCTGCAGGCAGCAGGTTATAGAGCAGGAGGAGCTGAGCAGATTGAGATATAGCTTTGTGGGAAGGTTTCAGGATGATCTCACACTTTATACAGATACGTAGGTAGACGTTCCTTAATACCAATAGATTCACAGCCTGATGAACGTTTAAAAGAAAAAAAAAAAAAACTTTATTAAAGTCTGTTTAAAAGGAGGGCAAAAAGCCTATATGTCACAGTCTGTGACCATCAGGCAACCAGACCCAAAAATTGTGCAGAGAAGGAGTATAAATAAATCCTCTGTACAATTATAGGTCTGGACTAGAGAGCTGACTTGCTAGCAAGTAGTTGCTAATCAATTGCAAGCCGGATGTTAGAACACGGTTCACACTATGAATGGACACTAGTATGTTTGTTGCAAGTGGCCCTATAGGATATATTGCTCAAGTGTGGCTAGTCCAGCTAATTCCTGGCCGTGTGAGGCTATGTTTAGCTGATCGCACTGACTATACTGAGTGCTGCACCCTTGGTCTGCGATTGAGATCAGTGTATCCAGTACATATACGCTAGACCATTATATCTGGAGCGACTATTTAATAGCCTACCTCATCCAGATGATTATACAGCGTGCTGCGTTAGTAAACTCTCTGTGGACATATATACGCCCTCATGTAGTGCAGTGTTCAGACCAGCCTCTCAGATAGCCTGCGGCCAGTATATGTGGCTATATCCAGTCAGTATATTTTGGCTCCATCCACACACCTGCAGCCAGTGATCAGTGCGATCAGCTAAACATAGCCTAAGGCCTCATGCACACGACCGTTTTTTTTTTTAAGGTCCGCAAAAACGGGGTCCGCAGGTCCGTGATCCGTGACTGTTTTTTCGTCCGTGGGTCTTCCTTCATTTTTGGAGGATCCACGGACATGAAAAATGAAAAGAAAATCTAAGTCAAGTTTGCCATTGAAATGATAGGAAAAAACGGACACGGATCCCGGACACGGATCACGGACGCAGATGACAATCTTGTGTGCATCCGTGATTTTTCACGGACCCATTGACTTGAATGGGTCCGTGAACCGTTGGCCGTGAAAAAAATAGGACAGGTCATATTTTTTTCACGGCCAGGAAACACGGATCATGGATGCGGCTGCCAAACGGTGCATTTTCCGATTTTTCCACGGACCCATTGAAAGTCAATGGGTCCGCGAAAAAAAAACTGAAAACGGCACAACGGCCACGGATGCACATAACGGTCGTGTGCATGAGGCCTTACACAGGCTCTTTAGGCAGGGTTGCATGAGATGCGGTATTAACCTGATAGCCTGAGTGTGTGCATGCAGCCAAAATATACTGCCGCAAGTGACTGTATACAATTCAGGCCTGTCAGCAAAATTCATATTTTGCCTTTTGCCTGCTGTGCGCCCATACAACAGGCTACAAGCACATATGGGGTGTTTCCTGAATGGGCAGAAAATAAATGGGGAACACAACCTGGTGTGCATTTTCTCATTTAACCCCTTGTGAAAAAAAAATGCGGTCTGCTAGTAATACTTTTTTTTTTTACACAATTGGGTGATTTGAAATGCTTTTTCAAGTATTTCTGTCTTTTGTGAGACACCTGTTTGCCAAAAAGTACCCTGTCTACAACTTAAAATGTTTGTAAGTTTTTTTTTTTTTCCAAAATGGGGTCACTTCTTAGGGTTTTTCATTTCTGGGGACCTCAGGAATTTATTTAATGCGACATGGCACCTAAAATCCATGTCTGCCAATTCATATTTAGCCTTTTGCCTTCTGTGCGCCCATACAGCAGGCTACAAGCACATATGGGGTGTTTCCTGAATGGGGAGAAAATGTAGAACACAACCTGTGCTTTTCTCCTTTATCCCATTATGGGGAAAAAATTGGGGTCTGTTAGTAATTATAATTTTTTCCACAAATGTGTGATTTGAAATGCTTTTTCAAGTATTTTTGTCTTTAGTGAGACACCTGTTTGCTAAAAAGTACCCTTTCTACCACTTAAAATGTTTGTACAGGGGTGCATTTTCTAAAATGGAGTCACTTCTTGAGATTTCTTATTTCTGGGGACTTCAGAAATTTATTTAATGCGACGTGGCACCTAAAATCCATGTCTGCCAATTCAGGCCTGTCAGCAAAATTCATATTTTGCCGTTTGCCTGCTCTGCGCCCATACAGGAGGCTACAAGCACATATGGGGTGTTTCCTGAATGGGGAGAAAATGGGGAACACAACCTGGGGTGCATTTCTCCTTTAACCCCTTGTGAAAAAAAATGGGGTCTGCTAGTAATACTTTTTTTTTTACACAATTAGGTGATTTAAAATGCTTTTTCAAGTATTTCTGTCTTTAGTGAGAACACCTGTTTGCCAAAAAGTACCCTTTCTACTACTTAAAATGTTCGTACGGGGGTGTTTTTTCCAAAAAGGGGTCACTACTTGGGGTTTTTCATTTCTGGGGACCTCAGGAATTTATTTAATGCGACATGGCACCTAAAATCCATGTCTGCCAATTCATATTTTGCCTTTTGCCTGCTGTGCGCCCATACAGCAGGCTACAAGCACATATGGGGTGTTTCCTGAATGGGGAGAAAATGGGGAACATAACCTGTGTGTTTTTTCCTTTATCCCATTATTTAAAAAAAATTTGGGTCTGCTAGTAATCTTTTTGCAAATGTGTGATTTGAAATGCTTTCTCAAGTATTTCTGTCTTTTGTGAGACACCTGTTTGCCAAAAAGTACCCTTTCTACCACTTAAAATGTTTGTACGGGGGTGTTTTTCCAAAATGTGGTCACTTCTTGGAGTTTTTGATTTCTGGGGACCATAGGAATTTATTTAATGCGACATGGCAGCTAAAATCCATGTCTGCCAATTCAGGCCTGTCAGCAAAATTGATATTTTGCCGTTTGCCTGCTGTGCGCCCATACAGCAGGCTACAAGTACATATGGGGTGTTTCCTGAATGGGGAGAAATGGGGAACACAACCTGGGGTGCATTTTCTCATTTAACCCCTTGTGGGGAAAAATTGGGGTCTGCTAGTAATAATTATTTTTTTTTCACAAATGTGTGATTTGAAATTATTTTTCAAGTATTTCGGTCTTTAGTGAAACACCTGTTTGCCAAAAAGTAACCTTTCTACCACTTAAAAAGTTTGTAAGCAGATGCTTTTTTTCCAAAATGGGGTCACTTCTTGGGGTTTTTAATTTCTGGGGACCTCAGGAATTTATTTAATGCGACATGGCACCTAAAATCCATGTCTGCCAATTCAGGCCTGTCAGCAAAATTCATATTTTGCTGTTTGCCTGCTGTGCGCCCATACAGCAGGCTACAAGCACATATGGGATGTTTCCTGAATGGGCAGAAATGGGGAACACAACCTGTGCGTTTTCTTCTTTATCCCATTATTTTAAAAAATTGGGTCTGCTAGTATTTTTTTTTCCCGCAAATGTGTGATTTAAAATGCTTTCTCAAGTATTTCTGTCTTTTGTGAGACACCTGTTTGCCAAAAAGTACCCTTTCTACCACTTAAAATGTTCGTACGGGGGTGTTTTTTCCGAAAAGTGGTCACTTCTTGGGGTTTTTGATTTCTGGGGACCTCAGGAATTTATTTAATGCGACATGGCAGCTAAAATCCATGTCTGCCAATTCAGGCCTGTCAGCAAAATTGATATTTTGCCGTTTACCTGCTGTGCGCCCATACAGCAGGCTACAAGCACATATGGGGTGTTTCCTGAATGGGGAAAAAATGGGGAACACAACCTGGGGTGCATTTTCTCATTTAACCCCTTGTGAAAAAAAATTGGGGTCTGCTAGTAATAATTTATTTTTTCACAAATGTGTGATTTGAAATTCTTTTTCAAGTATTTCGGTCTTTAGTGAAACACCTGTTTGCCAAAAAGTAACCTTTCTACCACTTAAAAAGTTTGTAAGCAGATGCATTTTTCCAAAATGGGGTCACTTCTTGGGGTTTTTTAATTTCTGGGGACCTCAGGAATTTATTTAATGCGACATGGCACCTAAAATCCATGTCTGCCAATTCAGGCCTGTCAGCAAAATTCATATTTTGACGTTTGCTTGCTGTGCGCCCATACAGCAGGCTACAAGCACATATGGGATGTTTCCTGAATGGGGAGAAATGGGGAACACAACCTGTGCGTTTTCTTCTTTATCCCATTATTTTTAAAAATTGGGTCTGCTAGTAATTTTTTTTTCCGCAAATGTGTGATTTAAAATGCTTTCTCAAGTATTTCTGTCTTTTGTGAGACACCTGTTTGCCAAAAAGTACCCTTTCTACCACTTAAAATGTTCGTACGGGGGTGTTTTTTCCGAAAAGTGGTCACTTCTTGGGGTTTTTGATTTCTGGGGACCTCAGGAATTTATTTAATGCGACATGGCACCTAAAATCCATGTCTGCCAATTCAGGCCTGTCAGCAAAATTGATATTTTGCCGTTTAACTGCTGTGCGCCCATACAGCAGGCTACAAGCACATATGGGGTGTTTCCTGAATGGGGAAAAAATAGGGAACACAACCTGGGGTGCATTTTCTCATTTAACCCCTTGTGAAAAAAAATTGGGGTCTGCTAGTAATAATTTTTTTTTCACAAATGTGTGATTTTAAATGCTTTTTCAAGTATTTCTGTCTTTAGTGAGACACCTGTTTGCCAAAAAGTACCCTTTCTACTACTTAAAATGTTCGTACGGGGGTGCTTTTTCTAAAATTGAGTCACTTCTTGGGGCTATTCATTTCTGGGGACCTCAGGAATTTATTTAATGCGACATGGCACCTAAAATCCATGTCTGCCAATTCAGGCCTGTCAGCAAAATTTATATTTTGCCGTTTGCCTGCTGTGCGCCCATACAGCAGGCTACAAGCACATATGGGGTGTTTCCTGAATGGGGAGAAAATGGGGAACACAACCTGTGCGTTTTCTCCTTTATCCCATTGTGAAAAAATTTTTGGGTTCTGCTAGTAATTATATTTTTTTTTTTTGCAAATGTGTGATTTGAAATGCTTTCTCAAGTATTTCTGTCTTTTGTGGGACACCTGTTTGCCAAAAAGTACCCTTTCTACCACTTAAAATGTTCGTACGGGGGTGTTTTTTCCAAAATGGGGTCACTTCTTGGGGACCTCAGGAATTTATTTAATGCGACATGGCACCTAAAATCCATGTCTGCCAAATCAGGCCTGTCATCAAAATTCATATTTTGCCTTTTGCCTGCTGTGCGCCCATACAGCAGGCTACAAGCACATTTGGGGTGTTTCCTGAATGGGGAGAAAATGGGGAACACAACCTGGGGTGCATTTCTCCTTTAACCCCTTGTAAAAAAAAAAATGGGGTCTGCTAGTAATACTTTTTTTTTACACAATTAGGTGATTTGAAATGCTTTTTCAAGTATTTCTGTCTTTAGTGAGACACCTGTTTGCCAAAAAGTACCCTGTCTACAACTTAAAATGTTCATACGGGGGTGTTTTTTCCAAAAAGGGGTCACTACTTGGGGTTTTTAATTTCTGGGGACCTCAGGAATTTATTTAATGCGACATGGCACCTAAAATCCATGTCTGCCAATTCAGGCCTGTCAGCATTTTGCCTTTTGCCTTCTGTGCGCCCATACAGCAGGCTACAAGCACATATGGGGTGTTTCCTGAATGGGGAGAAAATGGCGAACATAACCTGTGTGTTTTTTCCTTTATCCCATTATTTTAAAAAAATTGGGGTCTGCTAGTAATCTTTTTGCAAATGTGTGATTTGAAATGCTTTCTCAAGTATTTCTGTCTTTTGTGAGACACCTGTTTGCCAAAAAGTACCCTTTCTACCACTTAAAATGTTCGTATGGGGGTGTTTTTCCAAAATGTGGTCACTTATTGGAGTTTTTGATTTCTGGGGACCTTAGGAATTTATTTAATGCGACATGGCACCTAAAATCCATGTCTGCCAATTCAGGCCTGTCAGCAAAATTGATATTTTGCTGTTTGCCTTCTGTGCGCCCATACAGCAGGCTACAAGCACATATGGGGTGTTTCCTGAATGGGGAAAAAATGGGGAACACAACCTGGGGTGCATTTTCTCATTTAACCCCTTGTGGGGAAAAATTGGGGTCTGCTAGTAATAATTTATTTTTTCACAAATGTGTGATTTGAAATTCTTTTTCAAGTATTTCGGTCTTTGTGAAACACCTGTTTGCCAAAAAGTAACCTTTCTACCACTTAAAAAGATTGTAAGCAGATGCTTTTTTTCCAAAATAGGGTCACTTCTTGGGGTTTTTAATTTCTGGGGACCTCAGGAATTTATTTAATGCGACATGCCACCTAAAATCCATGTCTGCCAATTCAGGCCTGTCAGCAAAATTCATATTTTGAGGTTTGCCTGCTGTGCGCCCATACAGCAGGCTACAAGCACATATGGGATGTTTCCTGAATGGGCAGAAATGGGGAACACAACCTGTGCGTTTTCTTCTTTATCCCATTATTTTAAAAAATTGGGTCTGCTAGTAATTTTTTTCCCCGCAAATGTGTGATTTAAAATGCTTTCTCAAGTATTTCTGTCTTTTGTGAGACACCTGTTTGCCAAAAAGTACCCTTTCTACCACTTAAAATGTTCGTACGGGGGTGTTTTTTCCGAAAAGTGGTCACTTCTTGGGGTTTTTGATTTCTGGGGACCTCAGGAATTTATTTAATGCGACATGGCACCTAAAATCCATGTCTGCCAATTCAGGCCTGTCAGCAAAATTGATATTTTGCTGTTTGCCTTCTGTGCGCCCATACAGCAGGCTACAAGCACATATGGGGTGTTTCCTGAATGGGGAAAAAATGGGGAACACAACCTGGGGTGCATTTTCTCATTTAACCCCTTGTGGGGAAAAATTGGGTTCTGCTAGTAATAATTTATTTTTTCACAAATGTGTGATTTGAAATTCTTTTTCAAGTATTTCGGTCTTTGTGAAACACCTGTTTGCCAAAAAGTAACCTTTCTACCACTTAAAAAGATTGTAAGCAGATGCTTTTTTTCCAAAATAGGGTCACTTCTTGGGGTTTTTAATTTCTGGGGACCTCAGGAATTTATTTAATGCGACATGCCACCTAAAATCCCTCTATAATTATTCATCCCTCTATAATTTGAACCCTTCCCAGGAGAACTCAGAGGGTTTTCTAGCAGAAATTAAAGCATACTTAGACACTCTCAATCTACCGCGGATTGCAGCTGACCAACTAGAAGGGTTGTGCTGTCCGTTCTCCTCTACGGAACTTCAGAAAATCATAACCTCCCTTCCCAACCATAAAGCCCCGGGACCTGATGGCCTCTCAAATACTTATTATAAGACGTTTCACAATATTCTCCTTCCATATATGAAAGATGCCCTGCAGGAAGGTTTTTCAAATGGATCCTTTCCGTCTGAAATGCTCTCAGCAGTTATAGTCACCATCCCAAAACCGGGCAAGACGCCTGATGTCCCGCAAAATTTTAGGCCCATTTCACTGTTAAACACAGACCTAAAAATTTACGCAAAGGCCTTAGCTGCTCGATTAGCCCCGGTTCTTCCCTCCTTAATAGACTGTGACCAATCTGGGTTTATTAAAGGTCGACAAATTAACGGAAACACGAGAAGGGTTCTGAACATAGTGGACTACATAGAGGGATCGGGCGTGGAGGCGCTGCTGGTTACCCTGGATGCCGAGAAGGCGTTTGACCGTATTAATTGGTCCTTCGCCTTCTCGGTGTTACAAACTATGGGACTGTGTGGCCCATTCCTTGGAGCTGTTAAGGCTCTTTATAGCAATCCCTCTGCTAGGGTATATGTAAATAGCGCTTTATCATCACCATTTAAGATAACTAATGGTACCCGCCAAGGATGCCCCCTCTCCCCTCTCATATTTATTATCTCCATTGAACCATTAGCACAAGCTATTCGCAATGCAGAGGAGGTGAAGGGGGTTAAAATTGGAGGTAGAGCACATAAACTATCCTTATATGCTGATGATGTCATACTGACACTCAGCTCCCAGACATCCTCTCTATCCGCAGTTATGGATATAATTCGGCAATACGGCACCTACTCCTACTATAAAGTTAATGAGAAGAAATCTCAAGCGCTACCTATTAACGTTAGAGCAGGTCCTCTATCAGATCTCCAGTCTACATTCCAACTAGATTGGCAGGCTGAGGGGGTACAGTATTTGGGGACTAAAGTGGCCAGAAGCACCAAGCTCCTATATAAACTCAATTACCTCCCCTTGCTAGATACAGTAGGAAAGGATCTGCTTCAGTTTAGAAAACACAAAATTTCGTGGATAGGCTGCATAGCAACCTTTCAGATGGTGACCCTCCCAAAAATTTTGTACGTATTTAGAACGGTGCCCATTTCTCTCCCAACATAGTTTTTTCATCGAATTAATAAACTACTTAATACTTACCTTTGGTCACCCAAAGACCACGTATTGCAGGCAAATTATTGAACAAGTTTAGGAAAGCTGGTGGTCTGGGCCTGCCCAATGTATACGATTATTACTTAGCCTCACAAGTGGGTTCCCTGACGGAGTGGTGGCGTGGAGACCTAGCACATCACTGGATTCATATTGAGACGGTTACGACTCCGAAACGTAATTTGAAAGCTTTGCTTATAGCAGCTCTCGACCCCTCACTCTCTTTGGGATCTCTACCAAGTCTCCCATCCTCCTCGGTATCTGCGTGGAGGTCATTTCACTCCAGAGCCGCCAAGGTGGAATTCTCGACTAAGAACTTCGCTCCCTTAGAGACACTAGATTTCTTCGTCCCCGATCTAAATTTAACTAAATGGCAGCTCAGCGGACTTTCCTGCATATCGTCTCTCTTTGATGGCCCCCATTTGAAGCAATTCTCCTCCTTGACCTCGCAGTATTCCATTTCACATAGAGAATTTTATAAATATCTTAGAATACGCCACCTGCTGAACTCTAGGGACCCGTTTCGGGTGCATGCATGTAAAGAGGTTATTGACCTTTGGAACACACCATCCCACGCCACGTCTGGCCTGCGTCCTATATATGCCGCACTTAATTCCAAACAGGAATTTGTGAAATCAGCTCCGTTCTTATCCTGGGAGAAAGAATTAGGCCAGGAATTCACCGCCCCAAACTGGTCCGCCTCACTTTCTTTTATCTCCAAAACTTTCATATGTGTTTCACATTACGAGGCAGCTATCAAAACCATGTTAAGATGGTATTTAACCCCGGATAGATTGAGTCACATTTATCCAGGAACGTCTCACCTCTGCTGGAGGGGGTGTGGAGGCAGGGGATCTCTTTTACATGTCCTATGGTCCTGCCCCAAAATTACAAGTTACCTCTGTTTTGGGAAGAAGCGTAAAACCTTCCCCTGAACTAGCGTTACTTTTTCTGGGTATAACGGATCATCCGTTGCAAGATAGATATCTAATGGGACATATCCTAATCTCTACCAAATTGGTGTTAACGCGGTATTGGAAATCCCCTGCTATCCCCCCCACTCAGGAAGTGGTTACACTGCTGAACACTTCTTGTGCGTACGAAAAAACGATGGCATATATGAACTGCTCTTATAGCTCTTATGTAGCCCATTGGAAACTTTGGTTAGCTTCGAGCCATGCAATCATCCCAAGTAGTTGATGCTCCTACTTTATACTCACACTGCTGGAACTCTCTTAGAACAGCTTACTGTTGTTTACCAGCTTTTCTTAGTTTTGTTTCTTTTCTTTTCTGTTTGTTAATGTACTCTTGTATTTTGAAGGAAAATGCAATAAAAAACATTTGTTCTAAAATCCATGTCTGCCAATTCAGGCCTGTCAGCAAAATTGATATTTTGCCGTTTACCTGCTGTGCGCCCATACAGCAGGCTACAAGCACATATGGGGTGTTTCCTGAATGGGGAAAAAATGGGGAACACAACCTGGGGTGCATTTTCTCATTTAACCCCTTATGAAAAAAAATTGGGGTCTGCTAGTAATATTTTTTTTTCACAAATGTGTGATTTGAAATGCTTTTTCAAGTATTTCTGTCTTTAGTGAGACCTGTTTGCCAAAAAGTACCCTTTCTACTACTTAAAATGTTCGTACGGGGGTGCTTTTTCTAAAATGGAGTCACTTCTTGGGGCTATTCATTTCTGGGGACCACTGGAATTTATTTAATGCGACATGGCACCTAAAATCCATGTCTGCCAATTCAGGCCTGTCAGCAAAATTCATATTTTGCCGTTTGCCTGCTGTGTGTCCATACAGCAGGCTACAAGCACATTTGGGGTGTTTCCTGAATGGGGAGAAAATGGGGAACACAACCTGTGCGTTTTCTCCTTTATCCCATTGTGAAAAAAAAATTGGGTTCTGCTAGTAATTATATTTTTTTTTTTGCAAATGTGTGATTTGAAATGCTTTCTCAAGTATTCCTGTCTTTTGTGAGACACCTGTTTGCCAAAAAGTACCCTTTCTACCACTTAAAATGTTCGTACGGGGGTGTTTTTTCCAAAATGGGGTCACTTCTTGGGGACCTCAGGAATTTATTTAATGCGACATGGCACCTAAAATCCATGTCTGCCAAATCAGGCCTGTCAGCAAAATGTATATTTTGCCTTTTGCCTGCTGTGCGCCCATACAGCAGGCTACAAGCACATATGGGGTGTTTCCTGAATGGGGAGAAAATGGTGAACACAACCTGTGCTTTTTTCCTTCATCGTCTTGTGAAAAAAAAATTGGGGTCTGCTGGTAATTCTTTTTTTCCGCGCAAATGTGTGATTTGAAATGCTTTCTCAAGTATTTCTGTCTTTAGTGAGACACCTGTTTTCCTAAAAGTACCCTTTATACCACTTAAAATGTTCGTGTAGGGGGTGCTTTTTCTGAAATTGTGTCACTTATTGGGGCTATTCATTTCTGGGGACCTCAGGAAATGTATTTAATGCGGCTGAGAGCAGCCAGCCCGAGTTCTCCATATGCCGGCCTAGCAGGACACTGCCGGACTCCTATTGACTATAGTGGTATCCTGACAAGAACTGTTGCATGCAACGGTGGGTTGATCCCATTGTAGTCAATGTGAACTGGCAGTGAATAGCAGAATCTGTGAATAGCACTGAATCTGTGAACTTGCAAATAGCAAATGTGGAGAGCTCTGGCGGGCTGTTCTCTGCTGGAGCAGCCTGTCGGATTTGTTTAAGGCAGGTGTGAGCCTACCCTCATTGTGCCACTTATTCTCTACCATGATTGGAGAGTCCGTTGTGTAACCAGATGGTTGTATGCAGTGCACGACATCAACTAATACAAGGGTAACTTCTCCACTGCAGGGTCCACAGTTACTCGACCCTTTAAAATCTGTAGGTTCAGTTAAGCAACCCTAGATGTCATCAGGCCTGTTATTATTGGCAGTAGTTCCTAAACCATGTTTTGACCAAGAAGATTGTGCTTTAGGGTTAAAAATGAGTCCCTTCTGTGGTTTGGAGATTAGAGTTGTCGGGGTAACCGGCCAGAGACTGAGATGATAAAAATAAGACTGAAAATGTATTTCGAGTAACCAACAATTTTCTAAAGGAAAACTAAATACGGCCTTGTTGGACATATCATGGGCACAGGAAAAGCCCTCATTGGGAAGGTTTTAAGTTCTGTTATGACAAGCTAGTGTTGTCCAAATTCTGTAGATTGACATGCTGAAATATTCCTCAGTAGATACTTTATATTTATTGGCACTTCTGTTATTTGACTGGTAGTATGCCGGTTGCACACAGTTCTACTGGACTGACCTTAGATCATCCTAGAACCTCAAGGCGACTTAAGTTTTGTTCTATAGGCCCAGAAGAGTCCAGGTGTTGTGGGTTGAAATACAGATGTTAAAAAGTGGCAGTGTGAACGTGGCATATAGACAGATCCCTTTTATTACACATGACGTCAGAGTGCTATCCAGCCACCAGCTGCAGAGCTTCTCTTATTAAATGTGAGGTATGTGTTCCCTTTCCTTTCCCCCCCCCCCCACAATTTCTAGGATTCGCGTCCCCATCTATCCCTTGGTTGAACTTGATGGACTTATGTCTTTTTTTCAATCGTATTAACTATGTAACCATGTGACATGGCAGCTAAAATCTATGTCGGTTTATTCAGGCCTGCAAAAAACAGTTTTTGCACTTTGCCTCTAGAGCCCTGCTGTGCGCCCATACAGCAGGCTACAAGCACATATGGGGTGTTTGCAAAAAGGGGTGAAAATGGGGAACACAACCTGGTGTGCATTTTCTCCTTTAACCCCTTGTGGGGAAAAAAAATGGGGTCTGCTAGTAATTATTTTTATTGCAAATGTGTGATTTCAAATGCTTTCTCAAGTATTTCTGTCTTTTGTGAGATACCTGTTTGCCTAAAAGTACCCTTTCTACCACTTAAAACGTTTGTAAGGGGGTGCTTTTTCCGATATGGGGTCACTTTTGGGGTTTTTCATTTCTGGGGACCTCAGGAAATGTATTTAATGCGACATGGCAGCTAAAATCCATGTCGGTTTATTCAGTCCTGCAAAAAACAGTTTTTCCACTTTGCCTCTAGACCCCTGCTGTGCGCCAATACAGCAGGCTACGCGCACATATGGGGTGTTTCCAAAAAGAGGAGAAAATGGGGAACATATACTGGGGTGCATTTTCTCCTTTAACCCCTTGTGAAAGTGAAAAATTGGGGTCTGCTAGTAATTTATAATTTTTACTAATGTGTGATTTGAAATGCTTTCTCAAGTATTTCTGTCTTTAGTGAGACACTTGTTTGCCAAAAAGTACCCTTTCTACTACTTAAAATTGTCATACGGGGCTGCTTTTTCCAAAATGGGGGCACTTCTTGGGGTTTTTCATTTTTGGAGGTCTCAGGAAATTTATTTAATGCGACATGGCAGCTAAAATCCATGTCAGTTTATTCAGGCCTGCAAAAAAACAGTTTTTGCACTTTGCCTCTAGAGCCCTGTTGTGCGCCCATACAGCAGGCTACAAGCACATATGGGGTGTTTCCAAAAAGAGGAGAAAATGGGGAACATATACTGGTGTGCATTTTCCCCTTTAACCTCTTGTAAAAAGTGAAAAATTGGGGTCTGCTTGTAATTTTAGATTTTTACAATTGTGTGCTTTGAAATGTTTGCACAAGTATTTCTGTATTCTATGAGACACCTGTTTGCTGAAAAGTACCCTTTCCACCACTTAAAATGTTCGTACAGGGGTGCTCTTTCCGAAATGGGGTCACTTCTTGTTTTTTTTTTCATTTCTGGGGACCTCAGAAATGTATTTAATGCGACATGGCAGCTAAAATCAATTTCTCTTTATTTAGGTCTGAAAAAAACATATTTTGCACTTTGCTTCTGAGACCTGCTGTGCGCCCATACAGCAGGCTACAAGCACATATAGGGTGTTTTCAAAAAGGGGAGAAAATGGGACACATACTGGAGTGCATTTTCTTCTTTAACCCCTTTGTAAAAGTGAAAAATTGGGGTCTGCTAGTAATTTTTAATTTTTACAAATGTGTGCTTTGAAATGTTTGCACCTAGTGCACCTGTCACAAGTGCTGGACAAACTTTCAGCGGCTGGACTGACGGTTACTCCTAGCAAGTGCCAGCTGGGTATGAATGAAGTACACTACTTAGGACACAGAATAGGAGGAGGCACACTGAGGCCTGAGACAGAGAAGGTGGAATGGCCCACCCCTCTCACCAAGAAGCAGGTTATGTCTTTCTTGGGGACAGGCGGGTACTACAGAAAGTTTATCCAGAACTATAGTGCCCTGGCCAAGCCTCTGACAGACTTGACCAAGAAACATAGAAACATAGAATGTGTCGGCAGATAAGAACCATTTGGCCCATCTAGTCTGCCCAATATACTGAATACTATGGATAGCCCCTGGCCCTATCTTATATGAAGGATGGCCTTATGCCTATCCCATGCATGCTTAAACTCCTCCACTGTATTTGTAGCTATAACTTCTGCAGGAAGGCTATTCCATGCATCCACTACTCTCTCAGTAAAGTAATACTTCCTGATATTACTTTTAAACCTTTGCCCCTCTAATTTTAAACTGTGTCCTCTTGTAGCAGTTTTTCTTCTTTTAAATATTCTCTCCTCTTTTCCCTTGTTTATTCCCTTTATGTATTTAAAAGTTTCTATCATATCCCCTCTGTCTTGTCTTTCTTCCAAGCTATACATGACAAGAAGAAGCTGCCCAGGATGGTGTCATGGGCACCTGAATGTGAGCAAGGTTTCAAGGCCTTGAAGGATGTACTAGGCAGTGCTCCTGTGCTACAGGCTCCAGACTTCACCCGGAAGTTTGTGGTCCAGACAGACACTTCCACCTTTGGCCTGGGTGCAGTTCTGTGTCAGATAAACCAGGTAGGAGAGGAGCATCCTATCCTGTACCTGACCAGAAAGCTGCTTCCCAGAGAGATAAGTTATTCCACCATAGAGGAGGAGTGTTTGGTCACTACAGAAGCTACAACACTATCTGTATGGTCGCAGCTTCACTGTGATCACAGATTATAATCCCCTCAGTTGGTTGAATCGTCTTGCAGGTGACAATCCAAAACTATTGAGGTGGAGCTTAATTTTGCAGCAGTACAACTTTACCGTGCAACACAAGAAAGGAAGTGAGCATGGCAATGATGATGGGTTGTACCGACAGGGGGAGTCTGCAGAAGAGGGTTAGGTAGCAGTGGAAACCGCATGTGGCCTTTCTCCATGTGAGGGAAAGGTGTGACGAGGGGAACCCCAAGTAGAGTCCCCTTTTTAAATACACATACACTCACAGGCCTAGAGGCCCCCTTTATTCTGCTTCAAAAGAGAAATATCCCCTTGCTTGGAGCTGCTGTGTCCTAGTAATTGAAAATTACACCTCCCTGTCATGAAGATTAGGATGGGAGCTTCAAAAGCACCCCTGCCGAGGCTCATCGTAAAATACTGGATCCTGGGATAACATTAGCCACACATTCTGACTACGGTCCCAGCAGGGGACCAGAGAGTGCTGGGAAAGCGACCTATTGAACCTTTGAGGGACTTAAACATAGTCATTTTTCAAATTTGTGCGTAGGCAAATTCTGCACTGGCTAAGGCGGGATTCAACCTCCGTGGACCAGTGCGATCACGAATATATCAAACAGTATGTTCTTATGCCCTTGGAAAACTGAAAAGCCAGCTTTAAGCCGTCCTGGAGAACCACAAGCCTCAGCAGAGTCAAGTTTGGTCTTGTTAGACTCGTAAAATCATAAGGGTCATTAATATCTAAATGTCATAGCTGTATTTAGTGTTTCCACAGAGCTGTGGGCTCAGCCAGAATAAGGACATTCTGGGCTGCCATTAGCTGGGTCATAAACCTTTCTGACAACTCCTCGACCCTGCCAACACGTTCGTACCATCGGAGGGCAGAATTGCTGGCACCTCCTATTTTAGAACTGTTATAAGATGCTGTCAGGGCATTGTATGGCAACCCTGCCTTGCCTTAACACCTGGATTTGTATCGCATTCTGAATGTCAGTGCTCAGGGTCCACTGATATTATACCAATCGGATTGCACAACGGCTTCAAGGACTGAAAACAGTGGTCTGATTGCACAGGCGCAGGCAGTAGGTGTTACTGCGCCTGCGCGAGATTTCAGCCTGGACTAACTGAAGATTCCTGGTGCGTGGCTTGAATAAATTAACTGACGTAGCAGAGGGGGCGGCGCCGTTAAACTAGGCTGTGGGACGGTACTACATAGTGAGCAGGCGTGCTTGGGCTCTAAACTAAGGCGATAGGCACTGCAGGGGGCGTTACTGGGCTCAGAGGGTGAAGAATAACGCCCCTCTGGGCACCTTCAGGGTTCATTTGCAGATTACAAAAATCCATATTTTAGCAAAATGAAAGCATGAATATAAGAAAGAAGACCACTGCAGGAGATAAGGTATTTTATTAAACATGGCAATGGTGAGAGCTTAATATGGTCAAACCAGGTGACAGATTCCCTTTACGTATACTTTTCATCCATTATCCCTTTTTATTTTAACTGTCGTGAATTACTATTACCTTGAATTATTATTATCTAGAATAGTCATTTTTCTGTAAATGTATATATGCACTGTTTTTCCTTTTATTAAAAGATTTGCTAAGTTTTCCGTGTTCTAAGCAAAGGAATTAACGAGTCCTGTCTCTGAAGAGAGTAACGTTACCATTTTGTGTGAGAAAGGTCATTTTGATTGCTTCTTGGCTGAACGATTGCGATCGGTCAGCAAGCGGTTTCTGGTTCATTCCCTGCTCTGCATGAGGGTGAATGACCGGTAGTCGGTTCGTGTGCCGTTAAAACAAGTGGTGGCAGTATACCGAATTGTATCTATAAAGGGTTAACCGGAAGTTAACCACCCCTACGTGTGGTATCCGTCTGCGTACAGGTAAGTTCGTGACACTGTTTGCTGAGTAGATTAACCTCACCGACTCGTACTTACAACTGCGACTATTGTGTGATAACTAAACAGACACTTACCAGCAGTAATTGCATACCGAGGACCAATACCATCTGGTGGTGAATAGATGTAATAACATCTGATGCAGAGAGAATACTTATCAGCAGTAGGTGCATATTGAAGAATAACACCATCTGGTGGGGAATAGACGCAATAACAGCTAATGCATAGAAAATACCAGTTTGAAAGCTGGCAAATACTGCCATCTAGTGGTCAACAAAGATAATGTATTAACCTTTTTTAGTTTTTATATATTTTTAACCTAGAGGTTTATTTATTAGAATTTTTGCATGCATTTTAGTTAAGTGTAAACTATTATAGAGATAATAAAGTATATTTATCCAAATTATATCACTTACCCTTGCTCTTTTGCTCTCCAGTGCACGAATAATGCGATATTTTACACAGTATATAATATATTCTAACTGTCCCCCTTTTATGTGCTACCAATTAATGTTTTGAGGGTCTTATAGGTTTATCTATTGCTAATATGTATTTTAAAGATGTGAGAGCAGTTGCCCACTCTTAAGATGGCACCTATGTCACGTGAGTCGGAGACTGTTGGTTGTAATTAGCATACATCGGCATACTGGGCCTTTTAGGGATGATGCAATGACGTCACCTCCTCCTTGTTTGTCTTTTAGGAGGGACGGTAATTGTGCCTCATGTGATGTTTTTTCAGGCTGTGGTTCGCGTGCTATCGCGAGATTAGTGTATCATCGCGGGTTTTGACGTCATTTAGATTGAACATATATTTAAATCACCTCAGGTGTTTTTCTCCTGTTGGTGTCAGGATTAAACACGTCCCCAGGAAGAAGTCGGGCGAAGCGTGCGTCAGGGTGGTGGCGCTCCTCCTACTCTGGGTCTGTACTTCACCATACCTTGTTGATAGTGTTTTGATGTGCTATACACTATATGTGTGTGTTTGGCACGCCAGTTTATGTATCTTGCATGTCACATGATTGAATGATCCCACACCACTTTTGTGTTGCTCCAAGTTCTGTACTATTCACATTATTCATTGCCAATTTGGGCTATCACCCGGAGGTTATTTGATGTTTGCATACTGTAAGGTTGTCACGATACCAAAAAAAAAGTATTGCGCAGTTTTTATTTATTCGTTCACCACATAGGAGATTTTTTTAATATTTTAATAGACTTTCCAGACGTGTCGATATGTAATATGTTTATTTATTTATTGTTTATATATTTTATATGTAAAAATGGGAAAGGGTGTAATTTATACTTCATATTTTGGAGTTTGTTTTTTTTTTTTACTTTTCATTTTTTTACTTTTTATTTAACCACTTGCAGACCGGGCCATTTACCCTCTTCCTGACCATGCCTAATTTTGCAAATCTGACATGTGTAAATTTATGTGGTGATAACTTTGGAACGCTTTTACTTATCCAAGCCATTCAGATATTGTTTTCTCGTGACACATTGTACTTCATGACAGTGGTAAATTTGAGTCGATATATTTCACCTTTATTTTATTTTTTTTAATCCAAAAGTTAATGAAAATTTTAAAAAATTCACTGTTTTCTAAATTTGAATCTCTCTGCTTTTAAGACAGATAGTGATGCCTCAAAAAATATTCATTAATTAACATTCCCCACATGTCTACTTTATGTTGACATTATTTTGGTAATGTAATTAAATTTTTTTAGGATGTTAGAAGGTTTAGAATTTTTTAAGCATTTTTTTAAGAAAATTTCCAAAGTCAACATCAAAGTTTTTGGAAGGCAGATTTTGCTGGACTAGTTTTTAGATGCCATGTCCTATTTGAAGCCCCCCTGATGCACCCTTACAGTAGAAACTCCCAAAAAGTGACCCCATTTTGGAAACTAGGGGATAAAGTGAGTTTTATTGGTAATATTTTGGGTACATATGATTTTTAATTGCTCTATATTATGTTTTTTTGTGAGGCAAGGTGACCAAAAAAAGGCTGTTTTGGCACAAATTTTATTTTTTACATTCATCTGACAGGGTAGATCATGGGCTATCTTTTAGAACGGGTTGTTACGGACGCGATGATATCAAATATGTCTACTTTCTTTGTTTGTTTCAGTTTTACATAATAAAGCATTTTTGAAAAAAATAAATGTTTTAGTGTCTCCATTTTCTGAACGCCATATTTTTTAATTTTTCTGCCGATCGTCTTGTGAAGGGGCTTGTTTTTTACAGGAACAGTTGACGTTTTTATTGGTACCATTTTTGGGTACATATGATTTTTTGCTCATTCATTATTACACTTTATGGGCCAAGGTGACCAAAAAATTGGTTGTTTTAGCACAGTTTTTATTTATTTATTTTTACAGCATCCACCTGAGGGGTTAAGTCATGGGACATTTTTATAGAGCAGATCGTTATGGGCGTGGAAATACCTAATATGTATACTTTTTCTTATTAATTAAAATATTACACAATAATAGCATTTTTGAAACAAAAAAATGATGTTTTAGTGTCTCCATAGTCTGAGAGCCATAGCTTTTTATTTTAGGATCTAAATGGTACTATTTGGGGGGGGGGGGGCATCCGCCTTTTTGATTGTTTAGTGTTGCACTAATTGCTTTTTGTAACAATAGAAAAATGAGCGAGCACTCATACACTTGGCAACCAAATTGACATATGCAGAAAATATTTATTATTAAATCCCCATAAAATTCAAGTAATAAAAATAATAAAAACAGTGTTTTATAGCAATGACATACAAAACCTACAATCACATAAACTATGGTAGATATTCGATAATAAAATATTCGATACTATTCAATAATAAATTCACTGATATATCACACACCCAAAACTTCAAGTATTGTCCAGGTCTTATATATGCTGTTATTGTGAAGGGGGACGTATTTCCTCTGTGAATTCCCACATTCCAGATTGGGAAAATGAGTGTCACTTTAACTATTGTAGGTGTATTTCCCCTGGGAACGTAATGTATTCATAAAATGTCCACAGGAATCCTGATAATGTTGGAATAAAAAGTCTCTTATGGTATTTCCTCTTAAAGTCGGGCTAACCTTTAAATCAGTATTTGGCTTATCGTCTGGTGTCTGCTGTCTCCCTGTTGCTTAAGTGGAGCTTTAAATGTCTGCCGGCTTATTTGATCGCTCCTTCCAGCAAGCTGGTTCAAATTTCGCGGGAGTTGCAAAGGTCGCGGGAGTTGACACTCTGTTCCGCAATTTCCTTCGTTACAGCTTTTCGACGATAAAAGTAGTTGTTCCTTTACTGTAAGAATTTTTCCTTTCTCTTTCTCTGTATGGCCATACAGTTTTATCGGAGGCTTCTCAATACAGGTACATCACTTGTTTCACCATACGCGTTTCGGGTAGATTCGCTCTCCCTTCCTCAGTGGTTTATTTCCTGCTTCCCACTACATCATATGCAATATTAAATGATGGCATTGGAAAGGACAACTTGCCCCGAAAAAACAAGCCCTCGTATTGCTATGTGAACAGACAAATAAAAAAGTTATGGCTCTGGAAGCGCAAAGCGAAAATGCAAAAAAAACACCTCCGGGGCTGAAAGGGTTAAGATAAGCAGCAGGTCAATGTCTTTTGTCTTGTTTACTCTCACCATAGGGGTGTAATTGAGGGGGCAACTGGGCATGTGCCCAGGTGCTGATAGCCAAGGGGTTCAAGAAGCCACTTTGCCTGGGCCAGGGTATTTAGATGAGATTGGTGAGAAAAACTACTGCCCCAGGTAAGGCCCCTTGCGAAGGAGCATGTCCGGATTAGGTCCGGATGCATTCAGTGAAAACTGTGCAATTTCGCAAACAAGTTATTCAGTTTTGTTTGCAATTGCTAAGTTTTTATCGCGCGGGTGAAATGCGCATTGAATGTTTACAAACACCATCTCTTAGCAACCATCTGTGAAAATCACATTGCATCTGCTCTTGCTTTCGGATGCAATGCATTTTTCACGCCGCCCCATTCACTTCTATGGGGCCAGCGTTGCGTGAAAATCGCTGAATATAGAACATGCTGCGATTTTCACGCAATGCACAAGTGATGCGTGAAAACCAATGCTCATGTACAAAGACCTATTGAAATGAATGGGTCTGTATTCCGTGCAAAGTTTACATTTATTTTTACACTATTTAGACAGAGAGAATAGACATAGAAAAAACCTATACATATGGGGTTTCGTTGTACTCATACTGACCCAGAGAATGAAGGGCATGGGTCATTTTTGCCGCAAACAAAACGCTGTGGGAACAAAACCTGTAAACCGGTGGAGGAATTGCGTTTTTTTTCCAAATCCACCCCATTTGGAATTGTTTTACTGCTTCCCACTACATTGTAACATTGTATGCCATAATTAATAGTGGCATTAGAAAGTACAACTTGTCCCGCAAAAAATAAGCCCCCATACAGGTATGTGAACGGTAAACTAAAAAAAAGTTATGGATCAAGAAAGAAGGAAGAAAAATGAAAATGAAAAAACATCCGGTAGTGAAGAGATTGATTAGGGTTCATGCACACAACTGTATGTATTTTGCAGCCCGCAAAACACGAATTCGAAAAAAAAAAAAAAAAAATGATATCGCTGTGACGTCCTCGTTGCACCCTTTTGCGGATCCATTGTAACAAAGCGGAACGAGCTTGCAGACATACAGAGTTATTTCTGTTTTGTTTTTTTGCAGCCCCATTGAAATGAATTGTTCTGCATACGGTCTGCAAGGGACCACCAGAGCTGTCCCAGGGAGAAAAACAACCAAGTGGGGAACTTCTACAACCCATGGAAATTGCTGAATGCACACACATGTCTGCCGACAAAAAGATAAGTCTGGCCGATACCAGCAGAAAACAGCTGCAGCGCAAGTTAAGCTCTGCTGTGGAGCCATTTCTTGTCCAGAATTCACCACCTGCTAAACTAAGACTGAAGAGAAAACTAAGGAGATCCATCTTGAAAAGTTTTCCAGTCCAAAAATCTATAGCAGGGAAGGGTGAGGTCTTGTCTTTGCATAGTGAGACAATGACGAAAACCCTTCAAATCTTGGACATGAAAGTGGCTGAGCCTAAAAAAGATGTTATGAAGGCGTCTGGTGAAGCTTTCATAGTGAACCGTAAAAGGAGAAGACCAACCTCCATGGAGACATGAACCATCTGTCTGCAGAGCACCTATCCATCCTGGGGAGCAGCGGGGAGAGAGGTATGCTGGACGATGACATCATCAACATGGCCCAAGATCTCCTGCAGATTCTGTTTCAGGACTTCCTTGGCCTGCAGCCCGCCGCTGCTCTTCTAGTGCCTGGGTACAGCCTACAAATAAAGGCTGTACAAATCCACTATGATGAGAACGGGGTGCACTGAATCACAACATGCTTCAGTAATGGTAGAATCCTGGTGGCCGACAGTATCAACACCAACAGAATGTCACAATCTATCTGTGAGCAGATCAATAACATCTATGGTCAAGTGCTCCTAGACCCTCTGAAACATGTGCAAAATTGTTTTTTTTTTTCAATATCCATCTCATATCTTGCCTGAAAAATGGCAGGATCACGGCATTTTCCCCAAAAACTTAATTACTGACTCTGTTTCTTCTAGGATACGTGGAGTTTTGGGAGGGCCGAAAGATCCTCTCTACCTACCCACCGGATCATGTATCAGCTACAGTCCACACCACCCCAGATTACTACCAGTCATCCATGACATGGATGGGTCCTTGGCACACAGACCTGTAAGCACCGGTAATAAACCATTGCCTTTCCTGCTGTTTTTAGTCAGCTCAGTAACCCTAATATACTGTTTATAATATTTGCATAGAGGGAAAGGGAAAGGGAAAGGGAGCTATTCCAGGGAGATGTCTGATCTTCATTCCTTTTACTTTCTTTGCAGAAAAAAGCATGAAGCCATGGTGTGGAATAAGAAGTAAACGGACATTAGGATGAAAAGATGGAGAATTCGGGAAACAATGAATGGCAGAACTGAGATCTATGAGAACCTAAAAAATAAATGAGATAGACAGGATTAGAATTATAATGTCTAGTTTAACAGAACATTTAATGCATATTTAAGCAAATATATAGTCCTTGTTAAGGCCACCAGGGCCATGTGTATCAAGACGGCGGATCCATTGCATTTCCCTATGGTGCAATACTTCTTCACGGTTGCCTCCTCTACGTAATGGGGGCACCCAATCGATTACTTGGAATCTGAGATCTATGAGAACCTAAAAAAATAAATGAGATAGATAGGATTAGAATCATAACGTCATAACGCCTGGCACATTCCCAACAGCAAAAAAAGCTGCATTAGAAGGCACCGGTATTTTCCTACCACCAGTCCTAGGTCTTCCAGAGCAGAGGACATCACCAGAAGTAATGCCGCCTGAGAGCACACAGAGAGAGCACAACATGAACCATCTGTCTGCAGAGCACCTATCCATCCTGGGGAGCAGCGGGGAGAGAGGTATGCTGGCCGATGACATCATCAACATGGCCCAAGATCTCCTGCAGATTCTGTTTCAGGACTTCCATGGCCTGCAGCCCGCCGCTGCTTTTCTAGTGCCTGGGTACAGCCTACAAAGAAAGGCTGTGCAAATCCACTATGATGAGAACAGGGTGCACTGGATCACAACATGCTTCAGAAATGGTAGAAACCTGGTGGCCGACAGCATCAACACCAACAGACTGTCACCATCTATCTGTGAGAAGATCAATAACATCTATGGTCAAGTGCTCCTAAACCCTCTGAAACATGTGCAGTTTCTCCAAGTAGACCAGCAGAGAAACTCCTATGACTGTGGAGTAATCGCCATAGCCTTTGCCTATGAATTTTTGGCAGATGTCGGAAAACCCACAACAATTTACCAACACCACATGATGAGAAATCATGTCATATCCTTCCTGCAAAATGGCAGGATCACCGCATTTTCCAAAAAGACTCAATTACTGACTCGGACGGATGGGTGCTTGGCACACAGACCTGTAAGCACCGGTAAGAAACCATTGCCTTTCCTGCTGTTTTTAGTCAGTTCAGTAACCCTAATATACTGTTTATAATATTTGCATAGAGGGAAAGGGAAAGGGAGCTATTCCAGGGAGATGTCTGATCTTCATTCCTTTTACTTTCTTTGCAGAAAAAAGCATGAAGCCATGGTGTGGAAGAAGAAGTAAACGGACATGAGGATGAAAAGATGGAGAATTTGGAAAACAATGGATGGCAGAACTGAGATCTATGAGAACCTAAAAAACAAATGAGATAGACAGGATTAGAATCATAACGTCTAGTTTAACAGAACATTTAATGCATAACTGTATGTATTTTGCAGCCCGCAAAACACTAATTTGAAAAAAAATAATAATAAATGATATCGCTGTGACGTCCTCGTTACACCTTTTTACGGATCCATTGTAACTAAGCTGAACGAGCTTGCAGACATACAGAGTTATTTCTGTTTTGTTTTTTTGCAGCCCCATTGAAATGAATTGTTCTGCATACGGTCTGCAAGGGACCACCAGAGCTGTCCCAGGGAGAAAAAAAACCAAGTGGGGAACTTCTACAACCCATGGAAATTGCTGAATGCACACACATGTCTGCCGACAAAAAGAAATTTGTGGCCGATACCAGCAGAAAACAGCTGCAGCGCAAGTTAAGCTCTGCTGTGGAGCCATTTCTTGTCCAGAATTCACCACCTGCTAAACTAAGACTGAAGAGAAAACTAAGGAGATCCATCTTGAAAAGTTTTCCAGTCCAAAAATCTATGGCAGGGAAGGGTGAGGTCTTGTCTTTGCATAGTGAGACAATGACGAAAATCCTTCAAATCTTGGACATGAAAGTGGCTGAGCCTAAAAAAGATGTTATGAAGGCGTCTGGTGAAGCTTTCATAGTGAACCGTAAAAGGAGAAGACCAACCTCCATGGAGACATGAACCATCTGTCTGCAGAGCACCTATCCATCCTGATGAGCAGCGGGGAGAGAGGTATGCTGGACGATGACATCATCAACATGGCCCAAGATCTCCTGCAGATTCTGTTTTTAGGACTTCCATGGTCTGCAGCCCGCCGCTGCTCTTCTAGTGCCTGGGTACAGCCTGCAGTGTCCCAGGGGGTCAGTAGTGTATGCTGGGCTTTGTAGTGCAGATTAACCCACTAACCTGGGATCCACTGTCGTCTTCAATCTGGGGCAAATACTGGAACAGGCAGTTATTTAATGTTCGTGACGCCAGTGTCAATTAAACGGTGACACGCCGTGTAAAGTAAAGTGGAATAACGGAACAACCACGGGATAGCCAACCAAAACTGGAACTTTACTGAATGTCAGTGAGAATCATACATGGACGCAGTTGGAAGCGCAGTTCCATGGAAGACAGTTGGTTTCATATGAATACAGTTGGTTCTTAGAAGTACAGACTGGCCGGTCTTAGCAATGTTCTTTACAGAGTGTTAATTACAGGAGATGCAGTACAGGCGGCTTGCACTCTATTCCTGACTGGTCCTGAAACATGTGACTTATTCTCCAAGGTCTAATGCCCTATATCTGGCGTATCCTTGAAGCTGTCTTTATCTAGTACCTCCTCTGTTATCTTGAGTACCTCTTGCTTTATCAGATTGGCCTCTGTTGTATTCTGTGTCCCGGCTGGTTGCTTATGATGTTTCAGCGAAAACGGATGATGACTCAGGAGGGGAACCTTTTCCTTGGATCCGGAACCCGGTTACAGGGCCTTTACTACCCTCTCCTAGTCGGCAGGCTTCAGGCCTGCACTACTCTCACAGGCCCATAGCCTGGCCTTGACTTCGACACAGGATCATCTCTGACTCCTTTTCCCACTGTCTGCCTGCTTACTACTTCCTGACTGGGCCTTATATAAACTAGGGTTCCCTAGCTCCCTCTAGTGACTCAGAGCTGGAATGACACCCTAGCCGGCCTGCACATGCACATTTCACAGTAACAGGAAGTACATAGCATTACATTAGCAAGATGTTTTATACCAACCTCCCCATAAATACAGGGGGAACGACAGTACCCAAGTGACCCTTCTGTAGTGACGGGGTATTACTCTCCCGTACACTACATACCCCGCTGCTTTAAGCTGAGTACGACCTCGTACTCCATCAGGGCCCGCCCAACTGGAATCATTACCTGAAATAGAGAAAGACACATGCATGCATACGTATATGTCAATTACACTCATATCAGACCCAATTGGCAAAGGTGAAGTGCGGTGACAAGGGGCGTCGATCTCTTCTTCTCAGGATAGTGAGTGGAACTGGGGCGCTGACCTGGCACAGCGGATGTTTAAAGAACCAGGATAGTCCATGACAATAAATAAGTCCATAATAAAATTAACCTCTCAGAGGCTTGCACATAGGAAGTCCATCTCTGGGCACATAGGCATGAATAAAAACCGGTTATTAAATACTGTCAGCAGCACATATATAAAATGACAATACAGGACTCTGACAATACCAGGGCCATGTTATCCTGGCAAGTCCTGCTTACCCTTTAAAACAGTGCTGACATAAAAATGTCTTTTCAACCTGAAATGGGGGTAAAAAGGGGGAAAATGGTGCAAACTTTAAGGCACAACTGGGATATTAGCAGCAGGCCGGATGTCTCAAACACAACATAGGCAGGCTGGGAGCTGTGGTATACAGTGGCACCGTTTCTTGGTCATCATGCCACCGGCCGTGTATAACTGGCAGCGAGCTTCACCAGCTTTGCCAAACGGAGGGACAACTCGGCCATTAGGGAGGAGAACTTATAGTAAGGCCTACTCACAAACGAGTGTCATACTCCTCATCCGAGGAAGACTCGATAAAAGTTTCCTGCAACAACTGTTCCGGTAAGGCAGGCCACATCTGGAATCCGTCCCCTCTGATAATCTTTAAAGGGGGAGGCTTGTCTTTCATTGCCTCCATTTCTGCATCCGTTCTGGGAAACGGGATACACTGCACGCATCCTGCGTACCCGAGGTCCTCCACCCAGTAAATTCTCTTGCGCAGAGCCTCTATGTCAGCCTTTGTGCAGGTCATTGGGGCTACCGGAGGTCCGGTGACAGTGGCCTCTAGGGTAACGGTGGCAGCCGCTGCTAGACGTCGGGCCTCAGCGCATTCTTCCGCCCGCTGGCAGCTGTCCAGCCGCTCTCTCTCCTCTTCTCGCCTCACCGCATCGGGAGGGGGGTATGGTTCTTCCGGCCCCTGCAAGATGATGGGCTCCCAAAAGACATTGGGGTTTAGATAAATCTGACTATGCAGGTGAGTGGTTCGGGCCGGCCCCATTCTCGCCTCCTCTGCCTCACTCGGGTCTGTCTCCTCTTTCTCTGTGTCCCAAGTTTCAGCCGGCGCCTTCGGGCGAGTGACGGCGGTAGCATAGGGGCCCCTTAAACTTTCTGCTGGGGTATACTCAACTATTTCCCCCAGGGTCAGGTTATGGAGATGCTCCGGAAGATAGTGCCGCTTTACTGAGCGCCGGTTGACAAAGAAGTCCCGGCCAGTCCCCAGCTCCTGGATGAATCCGAACCCCCTCTCCTTATCAAATGCCACCACGATCCCGCAGCGCCGTTCCAGCTGGGGCTTACCTGGGAAGGAGTCCCCTTGAATAGATTTAGCCATCTCTTCGAATCTTTTCTTCCGGCTGGTATTCTTTTTCGCGACCGCGGCTTTTAATTCGGCCATGATTGTCGGCCATTGCGCATGCCGGCGACGGATCGGTGGGGACCGGGGACGAGTTATGCTCAGATCCATGGCTTGTCCCCAGGAACTGGCCGTCCAGGCTAGAGGGTCCCATGCCTCCAAATCGGGAAAGTCCGGTGGAGTGGCGCCCCACTCACACGTGGCATCGAACTCCGGCTCTCCAGCGCACGCCATAGCCATCTCTTCTCTCACTGGGTGCAGAGTCGACACTGGCTCCTCCCACACACTGGGCCGGTCTACCTCCATCTGAGGCCCGCCTCCCAGGCGTAGCTCTTCAGGGAAGTCAGCCGCATCACCACTTCTCAAGGTGGGTGGCGCTCCAGGACAATCTCCTCCTCCTTCTTGGAGGGTTTTGGCGCCAAATATTCGCGCCTCTGTACATCGTGATGGCGCAGCAAAAAGCCTCATGGCGTCGGCGGCCATTTTGGATGTCCTGATGCTGCAATTCAATGACAGCAAGCAGGTTGATGGAAAGTCCAATAAATCACAGTCCATAAATACGATTTTCTCCCTGGGGGTAGCGCAACACAGTATAGCGTCTCTGATTCCTCCCAGGCACAATTGTAATCCACAGATTTGGGAATAAAGGTTACAGTCCTCGCAATACGGTGGTGAAATAGTTAAAGCACACAGTTCACACTTCTCTGCACTTCAGAAGTATGCGGATCCTGTTCGTGACGCCAAAAAGAGCGATGCAGTGTCCCAGGGGGTCAGTAGTGTATGCTGGGCTTTGTAGTGCAGATTAACCCACTAACCTGGGATCCACTGTCGTCTTCAATCTGGGGCAAATACTGGAACAGGCAGTTATTTAATGTTCGTGACGCCAGTGTCAATTAAACGGTGACACGCCGTGTAAAGTAAAGTGGAATAACGGAACAACCACGGGATAGCCAACCAAAACTGGAACTTTACTGAATGTCAGTGAGAATCATACATGGACGCAGTTGGAAGCGCAGTTCCATGGAAGACAGTTGGTTTTACATATGAATACAGGTGGTTCTTAGAAGTACAGACTGGCCGGTTATAGCAATGTTCTTTACAGAGTGTTAATCACAGGAGTTGCAGTACAGGCGGCTTGCACTCTATTCCTGACTGGTCCTGAAACATGTGACTTATTCTCCAAGGTCTAATGCCCTATATCTGGCGTATCCTTGAAGCTGTCTTTATCAAGTACCTCCTCTGTTATCTCGAGTACCTCTTGCTTTATCAGATTGGCCTCTGTTGTATTCTGTGTCCCGGCTGGTTGCTTATGATGTTTCAGCGAAAACGGATGATGACTCAGGAGGGGAACCTTTTCCTTGGATCCGGAACCCGGTTACAGGGCCTTTACTACCCTCTCCTAGTCGGCAGGCTTCAGGCCTGCACTACTCTCACAGGCCCATAGCCTGGCCTTGACTTCGACACAGGATCATCTCTGACTCCTTTTCCCACTGTCTGCCTGCTTACTACTTCCTGACTGGGCCTTATATAAACTAGGGTTCCCTAGCTCCCTCTAGTGACTCAGAGCTGGAATGACACCCTAGCCGGCCTGCACATGCACATTTCACAGTAACAGGAAGTACATAGCATTACATTAACAAGATATTTTATACCAACCTCCCCATAAATACAGGGGGAACGACAGTACCCAAGTGACCCTTCTGTAGTGACGGGGTATTACTCTCCCGTACACTACAAGCCTACAAAGAAAGGCTGTACAAATCCACTATGATGAGAACAGGGTGCACTGAATCACAACATGCTTCAGTAATAGTAGAATCCTGGTGGCCGACAGTATCAACACCAACAGAATGTCACGATCTATCTGTGAGCAGATCAATAACATCTATGGTTAAGTGCTCCTAGACCCTCTAAAACATGTGCAAAATTGATTATTTTTTTTCAATATCCATCTCTTATCTTGCCTGAAAAATGGCAGGATCACGGCATTTCCCCCAAAAACGTAATTACTGACTCTGTTTCTTCTAGGATACGTGGAGTTTTGGGAGGGCCGAAAGATCCTCCCTACCTACCCACCGGAACATGTATCAGCTACAGTCAACACCACCCCAGATTACTACCAGTCATCCATGACATGGATGGGTCCTTAGCACACAGACCTGTAAGCACCGGTAATAAACCATTGCCTTTCCTGCTGTTTTTAGTCAGCTCAGTAACCCTAATATACTGTTTATAATATTTGCATAGAGGGAAAGGGAGCTATTCCAGGGAGATGTCTGATCTTCATTCCTTTTACTTTCTTTGCAGAAAAAAGCATGAAGCCATGGTGTGGAATAAGAAGTAAACGGACATTAGGATGAAAAGATGGAGAATTCGGGAAACAATGAATGGCAGAACTGAGATCTATGAGAACCTAAAAAATAAATGAGATAGACAGGATTAGAATTATAATGTCTAGTTTAACAAAACATTTAATGCATATTTAAGCAAATATATAGTCCTTGTTAAGGCCACCAGGGCCATGTGTATCAAGACGGCGGATCCATTGCATTTCCCTACGGTGCAATACTTCTTCACGGTTGCCTCCTCTACGTAATGGGGGCACCCAATCGATTACTTGGAATCTGAGATCTATGAGAACCTAAAAAATAAATGAGATAGATAGGATTAGAATCATAACGTCATAACGCCTGGCACATTCCCAACAGCAAAAAAAGCTGCATTAGAAGGCACCGGTATTTTCCTACCACCAGTCCTAGGTCTTCCAGAGCGGAGGACATCACCAGAAGTAATGCCGCCTGAGAGCACACAGAGAGAGCACAACATGAACCATCTGTCTGCAGAGCACCTATCCTTTCTGGGGAGCAGCAGGGAGAGAGGTATGCTGGCCGTTGACATCATCAACATGGCCCAAGATCTCCTGCAGATTCAGTTTCAGGACTTCCATGGCCTGCAGCCCGCCGCTGCTTTTCTAGTGCCTGGGTACAGCCTACAAAGAAAGGCTGTGCAAATCCACTATGATGAGAACAGGGTGCACTGGATCACAACATGCTTCAGAAATGGTAGAATCCTGGTGGCCGACAGCATCAACACCGACAGACTGTCACCATCTATCTGTGAGAAGATCAATAACATCTATGGTCAAGTGCTCCTAGACCCTCTGAAACATGTGCAGTTTCTCCAAGTAGACCAGCAGAGAAACTCCTATGACAGTGGAGTAATCGCCATAGCCTTTGCCTATGAATTTTTGGCAGATGTCGGAAAACCCACAACAATTTACCAACACCACATGATGAGAAATCATGTCATATCCTCCTGCAAAATGGCAGGATCAGCGCATTTTCCAAAAAGACTCAATTACTGACTCGGATGGATGGGTCCTTGGCACACAGACCTGTAAGCACCGGTAAGAAACCATTGCCTTTCCTGCTGTTTTTAGTCAGCTCAGTAACCCTAATATACTGTTTATAATATTTGCATAGAGGGAAAGGGAAAGGGAGCTATTCCAGGGAGATGTCTGATCTTCATTCCTTTTACTTTCTTTGCAGAAAAAAGCATGAAGCCACGGTGTGGAAGAAGAAGTAAACGGACATGAGGATGAAAAGATGGAGAATTTGGAAAACAATAGATGGCAGAACTGATATCTATGAGAACCTAAAAAACAAATGAGATAGACAGGATTAGAATCATAACGTCTAGTTTAACAGAACATTTAATGCATAACTGTATGTATTTTGCAGCCCGCAAAACACTAATTTGAAAAATAAATAAAAATAAATGATATCGCTGTGACGTCCTTGTTAAACCTTTTTACGGATCCATTGTAACAAAGCGTAACGAGCTTGCAGACATACAGAGTTATTTCTGTTTTGTTTTTTTGCAGCCCCATTGAAATGAATTGTTCTGCATACAGTCTGCAAGGGACCACCAGAGCTGTCCCAGGGAGAAAAACAACCAAGTGGGGAACTTCTACAACCCATGGAAATTGCTGAATGCACACACATGTCTGCCGACAAAAAGATAAGTGTGGCCGATACCAGCAGAAAACAGCTGCAGCGCAAGTTAAGCTCTGCTGTGGAGCCATTTCTTGTCCAGAATTCACCACCTGCTAAACTAAGACTGAAGAGAAAACTAAGGAGATCCATCTTGAAAAGTTTTCCAGTCCAAAAATCTATAGCAGGGAAGGGTGAGGTCTTGTCTTTGCATAGTGAGACAATGACGAAAACCCTTCAAATCTTGGACATGAAAGTGGCTGAGCCTAAAAAAGATGTTATGAAGGCGTCTGGTGAAGCTTTCATAGTGAACCATAAAAGGAGAAGACCAACCTCCATGGAGACATGAACCATCTGTCTGCAGAGCACCTATCCATCCTGGGGAGCAGCGGGGAGAGAGGTATGCTGGACGATGACATCATCAACATGGCCCAAGATCTCCTGCAGATTCTGTTTCAGGACTTCCATGGCCTGCAGCCCGCCGCTGCTCTTCTAGTGCCTGGGTGCAGCCTACAAATAAAGGCTGTACAAATCCACTATGATGAGAACAGGGTGCACTGAATCACAACATGCTTCAGTAATGGTAGAATCCTGGTGGCCGACAGTATCAACACCAACAGAATGTCACGATCTATCTGTGAGCAGATCATTAACATCTATGGTCAAGTGCTCCTAGACCCTCTGAAATATGTTCAAAATTGTTTTTTTTCCTTCAATATCCATCTCATATCTTGCCTGAAAAATGGCAGGATCACGGCATTTTCCCTAAAAACTTAATTACTGACTCTTTTTCTTCTAGGATACGTGGAGTTTTGGGAGGGCCGAAAGATCCTCCCTACCTACCCACCGGATCATGTATCAGCTACAGTCAACACCACCCCAGATTACTACCAGTCATCCATGACATGGATGGGTCCTTGGCACACAGACCTGTAAGCACCGGTAAGAAACCATTGCCTTTCCTGCAGTTTTTAGTCAGCTCAGTAACCCTAATATACTGTTTATAATATTTGCATAAAGGGAAAGGGAAAGGGAGCTATTCCAGGGAGATGTCCGATCTTCATTCCTTTTACTTTCTTTGCAGAAAAAAGCATGAAGCCATGGTGTGGAAGAAGAAGTAAACGGACATGAGGATGAAAAGATGGAGAATTCGGGAAACAATGGATGGCAGAACTGAGATCTATGAGAACCTAAAAAATAAATGAGATAGACAGGATTAGAATCATAATGTCTAGTTTAACAGAACATTTAATGCATATTTAAGCAAATATATAGTCCTTGTTAAGGCCACCAGGGCCATGGGTATCAAGACGGCAGATCCATTGCATTTCCCTAAGGTGCAATACTTCTTCACGGTTGCCTCCTCTACGTAATGGGGGCACCCAATCGATTACTTGGAATCTGAGATCTATGAGAACCTAAAAAATAAATGAGATAGATAGGATTATAATCATAACGTCATAACGCCTGGCACATCCCCAACAGCAAAAAAAGCTGCATTAGAAGGCACCTGTATTTTCCTACCACCAGTCCTAGGTCTCCCAGAGCGGAGGACATCACCAGAAGTAATGCCGCCTGAGAGCACACAGAGAGAGCACAACATGAACCATCTGTCTGCAGAGCACCTATCCAGGGCCGGTTCTAGGTGAAATGGGGCCCTGGGGCGAAAAACAATAAGGGGGCCCCCCCCCATGACACTTGATGATTTTTACAGAAGAAACTGTATATTTTGGGGCACAGTGTAGAGGTATACTGTATATTGTGTGGCACAGTGTAGAGGTATACTGTATATTGTGGGGCACAGTGTAGAGGCATACTGTATATTGTGGGGCACAGTGTAGAGGTATACTGTATATATTGTGGCACAGTGTAGCGGTATACTGTATATTGTGGGGCACAGTGTAGAGGTATACTGTATATTGTGGGGCACAGTGTAGAGGTATACTGTATATTGTGTGGCACAGTGTAGTGGTATACTGTATATTGTGTGGCACAGTGTAGCGGTATACTGTACATTGTGGGGCACAGTGTAGAGAGGTATACTGTATATTGTGTGGCACAGTGTAGAGGTATACTGTATATTGTGTGGCACAGTGTAGAGGTATACTGTATATTGTGTGGCACAGTGTAGAGGTATACTGTATATTGTGGGGCACAGTGTAGAGGCATACTGTATATTGTGGGGCACAGTGTAGAGGTATACTGTATATTGTGGGGCACAGTGTAGCGGTATACTGTATATTGTGGGGCACAGTGTAGAGGTATACTGTATATTGTGGGGCACAGTGTAGCGGTATACTGTATATTGTGGGGCACAGTGTAGCGGTATACTGTATATTGTGTGGCACAGTGTAGCGGTATACTGTATATATTGTGGCACAGTGTAGCGGTATACTGTATATTGTGGGGCACAGTGTAAAGGTATACTGTATATTGTGGGGCACAGTGTAGAGGTATACTGTATATTGTGGGGCACAGTGTAGCGGTATACTGTATATTGTGTGGCACAGTGTAGCGGTATACTGTATATTGTGTGGCACAGTGTAGAGGTATACTGTATATTGTGGGGCACAGTGTAGAGGTATACTGTACATTGTGTGGCACAGTGTAGAGGTATACTGTATACTGTGTGGTACAGTGTAGAGGTATACTGTATATTGTGGGGCACAGTGTAGAGGTATACTGTATATTGTGGGGCACAGTGTAGAGGTATACTGTATACTGTGTGGTACAGTGTAGAGGTATACTGTATATTGTGGGGCACAGTGTAGCGGTATACTGTATATTGTGTAGCACAGTGTAGCGGTATACTGTATATTGTGGGGCACAGTGTAGAGGTATACTGTATATTGTGTGGCACAGTGTAGCGGTATACTGTACATTGTGGGGCACAGTGTAGAGAGGTATACTGTATATTGTGGGGCACAGTGTAGAGGTATACTGTATATTGTGTGGCACAGTGTAGCGGTATACTGTATAACAAACATATTTCACATGAAAACTTACAATTACTTGGCTTGGCCCTTGGGGGTCTCGGACACCACTTCCACACTTTGGCCGGGGGCTCGACGGAGCTGATGTTGTGTTTTATCCTAATGAGAAAGATTTCATAATAAGGATTTGGAGAAGGGGCAGAGGGATAGCAGAGCAGGGAGAGGCTGGTGCTGCTACTAGGGGCTCATACCATGGGGGGTAATAAAGCCCACCATAATGTCCCCCCCCCAGTAGAAATAATTCTCCTTATAATGTGTCAGTGCAAAAAATACCCCCCTGTAATGCCCCCAGTTGAGCTAATGTCCCCATAATGTGCCAGTATAAAATACCCCTATATAGTGACCCCAGTAAATGCCCCCATAGTGCTCCTCTCCCCCCTAGTGCCCCCCAAAATGTTCCAGTATAAAATGCCCGATATATAGTGCGCCAGTAGATGCCCTCAGTGTCCCCCATAATTTGTAAGCATAAAATACCCCTTCTCAGTGCCCCCCTAGTAGTCCTCTCCCCCCTTCCCCATAGTACCCACCACAATGTGTCCCAGTATAAAATGCCCCTATACAGAGCCCCCATATAAAATAACCGTTCTTTGTGGCCTCAGTAGATGCGCCTATAGTGCCACCAATAATGTGCCAGTAAGAAGTCCCCCCATAGATGTCCCCCAATAATGTGCCAGTGAAATGAGCCCTCATAGATGCCCCTTAATCATGTGCCAGTAGCCTCAGCCCCCCATTAACATGTGCCAGTAGCCATAGGCGCCCCCCTATCATGTGCCAGTAGCCATAGGGCCCCCCTATCATGTGCCAGTAGCCATAGGCGGCCCCCCATGAACATGTGCCACTAGCCATAGGGCCCCCCCTATCATGTGCCACTAGCCATAGGGCCCCCCCTATCATTTGCCAGTAGCCATCAGTATTGTACAGAAAAAAAAAAAAAGGAAAAAACCCCTATACTTACCTCCTTGGCAGCGATGCGATGCAGGCCTCTTCCGGCCTGTGTCCCGCGCTGTGCACGGCTCAGGGCTCAGGCGGCGCGATGACGTCATCGCGCCGCCTGCGCCGGCCTCTGATAGCAGGGCTCCAGACTAAAAAAAATACCTAGTAGCCATTGGCTCCTGAACTGAAAAATTTAGGAGCCAAATTAAATTTTTAGTCGCCAAATCGAAACCGAATGAAAATTTTGGTATCGTGACAACGCTACTCCGATCAGATCGGCGTAGGGTTGTTTCAATACCAAAATTTTGATTCGCTTTCGTCACCATAAAAAAGTATTGCGATACTCAATACCACGCAAAAAAGCCACGTGCATTTTGCATTTTATGAAACGTTCGGCCCATAATAGAACAGTCCTATCCTATTTTTTGGGGTGACAAGGTGACTAAAAAATGGCGAATGCTCACCACATAGGAGATATTTCTTAATAATTTAATAGTTTGGACTTTTCGGACGCAGCGCTATGTAATGTGTTTATTTATTGTATATATTTTTTATATGTAAAATTGGGAAAGGGGGGATTTAAACTTAATATTTTAGAGTACTTTCACACTAGCGGTTTTCTTTTTCGGCATAGAGTTCCGTCACAGGGGCTCTATACCGGAAAAGAACTGATCAGGCATATCCCCATGCATTCTGAATGGAGAGCAATCCGTCCAGGATGCATCAGGATGTCTTCAGTTCAGTCGTTTTGACTGATCAGGCAAAAGAGAAAACTGCAGCATGCTACGGTTTTATCTCCGGCGAAAAAAACTGAAGACATGCCTGAACGCCGGATCTGGCATTTTTCCCATAGGAATGTATTAGTGCCAGATCCGGCATTCAAAATACCGGAATGCAGGATCCGTCCTTCCGGTCTGCGCATGCCGGTAAAAAGATACAAGATGGATCCGTCTGTCCGCATGACAAGCGGAGACATGGATTCATTCTTGCAATGCATTTGTGAGACGGATCCGCATCCGGATGCATCTCATAAATGCTTTCAGTCACATCAAGATCGGCGGATCTGGCAGGCAGTTCTGACAACGGAACTGCTTGCCGCATCACACTACCGCAAGTGTGAAAGTAGCCTTAGTGTTTGTGTTTTATTTTTACTTACTATTAGCCCCCTTAGGGCCTGGAACCCTTGTCCTATTCACCGTTAGGCCCCTTTCACAGTGCACCCCCCCCAGTATAATAAACATTGAGTGCCCCCCCAGTATAATAAACATTGAGTGCCCCCCCAGTATAATAAACATTGAGTGCGCCCCCTCCAGTATAATAAACATTGAGTGCGCCCCCCCAGTATAATAAACATTGAGTGCGCCCCCTCCAGTATAATAAACATTGAGTGCCCCCCCAGTATAATAAACATTGAGTGCGCCCCCCCAGTATAATAAACATTGAGTGCGCCCCCCAGTATAATAAACATTGAGTGTGCCCCCCCAGTATAATAAACATTGAGTGCGCCCCCCCCAGTATAATAAACATTGAGTGCGCCCCCCCCGTATAATAAACATTGAGTGCGCCCCCCCAGTATAATAAACATTGAGTGCGCCCCCTCCAGAATAATAAACATTGAGTGCGGCCCCCCCCAGTATAATAAACATTGAGTGCGCCCCCCCCAGTATAATAAACATTGAGTGTGCCCCCCAGTATAATAAACATTGAGTGCGCCCCCCCAGTATAATAAACATTGAGTGCGCCCCCTCCAGTATAATAAACATTGAGTGCGCCCCCTCCAGTATAATAAACATTGAGTGCGCCCCCTCCAGTATAATAAACATTCAGTGCGCCCCCCCAGTATAATAAACATTGAGTGCGCCCCCCCAGTATAATAAACATTGAGTGTGCCCCCCAGTATAATAAACATTGAGTGCCCCCCCAGTATAATAAACATTGAGTGCGCCCCCCCAGTATAATAAACATTGAGTGCGCCCCCCCAGTATAATAAACATTGAGTGCCCCCCCAGTATAATAAACATTGAGTGCCCCCCAGTATAATAAACATTCAGTGCCCCCCCCAGTATAATAAACATTCAGTGCCCCCCCCAGTATAATAAACATTCAGTGCCCCCCCCCAGTATAATAAACATTCAGTGCCCCCCCCCCCCCAGTATAATAAACATTGGTGGCACAGTGGGCAGTGCCAATGAGGGTTAAAAAAATAAATAAAAAATTAACTCACCTCCACCAATTGATCGCGCAGCTGCTGGTCTCCTGTTCTTTCTTTAGGACCTGTCAAAGGACCTGTGGTGACATCACTGTGGTCATCACATGGTACATCATATGATCCATCACCATGGTAATGGACCATGTGATTAGGTCAGTGACGTCACCACAGGTCCTGAAGCAAGAACAGGAGACCGGCAGCTGTGCGATCAATTGGTGGAGGTGAGTTAATTTTTTATTTATTTTTTTAACCCTCATTGGCACTGCCCACTGCGCCACCAATGTTTATTATACTGGGGGGGGGCCCTCACTCAATGTTTATTAAACTGGGGGGGGGGGCCGCACTCAATGTTTATTATACTGGGGGGGAGGGGGGGCGCACTCAATGTTTATTATACTGGGGGGGAGGGGGGGGCGCACTGCGCCACCAATGTTAATACAAATGCAGGAGGTGGGTGCCGGAGTGAAATAGCCGGCACCCGACCTCTATGATAGGGGGCTGCGATCAGCGGCAGTTAACCCCTAAGGTGCCGCTCCCTGTCATAGAAGTCGGGTGCCGGCTATTTGATTCCGGCACCCGACTCCTGTATTTGTATTACAGGTCAGTTTTCATCATTGGTGGCGCAGTGGCCACAGCCCCTCCCCTCCCATCCCCTCCTCCTCCCATGTCTCTTCTTATTGGCGGAGGTGACAGCAGCAGCACAGGGGGGAGGGAGAGAGCCCCCCTCGCCCCCTCCTCTATGGAAGCGCCGACGCCGTCCCTGCCTATAGTTAGTTGCGGGCCGGCGCGGGGGGGCCCCTAAGGACTTGGGGGCCCGGGGGCAATTGCCCCCCTTGCCTCTATGGAAGCGCCGGCCCTGAACCTATCCATCCTGGGGAGCAGCGGGGAGAGAGGTATGCTGGACGATGACATCATCAACATGGCCCAAGATCTCCTGCAGATTCAGTTTCAGGACTTCCATGGCCTGCAGCCCGCCGCTGCTTTTCTAGTGCCTGGGTACAGCCTACAAAGAAAGGCTGTGCAAATCCACTATGATGAGAACAGGGTGCACTGAATCACAACATGCTTCAGAAATGGTAGAATCCTGGTGGCCGACAGCATCAACACCAACAGACTGTCACCATCTATCTGTGAGAAGATCAATAACATCTATGGTCAAGTGCTCCTAGACCCTCTGAAACATGTGCAGTTTCTCCAAGTAGACCAGCAGAGAAACTCCTATGACAGTGGAGTAATCGCCAAAGCCTTTGCCTATGAATTTTTGGCAGATGTCGGAAAACCCACAACAATTTACCAACACCACATGATGAGAAATCATGTCATATCCTTCCTGCAAAATGGCAGGATCACCGCATTTTCCAAAAAGACTCAATTACTGACTCGGATGGATGGGTCCTTGGTAGAGATGAGCGAACCTCTGTTTTAAGTTCGGCGTCTAAAGTTCGGGTTTGGATTAGCGGAGAATCCCAATCTGGAACCGGATATGGATTCCGACTTCCGTTGTGGTCCGTGGTAGCGGAATCAATAATGGCCGATTATTGATTCCGCTACCACGGACCACAACGGAAGTCGGAATCCATATCCGGTTCCAGATCGGGATTCTCCGCTAATCCAAACCCGAACTTTAGACGCCGAACTTAAAACAGAAGTTCGCTCATCTCTAGTCCTTGGCACACAGACCTGTAAGCACCGGTAAGAAACCATTGCCTTTCCTGCTGTTTTTAGTCAGCTCAGTAACCCTAATATACTGTTTATAATATTTGCATAGAGGGAAAGGGAAAGGGAGCTATTCCAGGGAGATGTCTGATCTTCATTCCTTTTACTTTCTTTGCAGAAAAAAGCATGAAGCCATGGTGTGGAAGAAGAAGTAAACGGACATGAGGATGAAAAGATGGAGAATTTGTAAAACAATAGATGGCAGAACTGAGATCTATGAGAACCTAAAAAAGAAATGAGATAGACAGGATTAGAATCATAACGTCTAGTTTAACAGAACATTTAATGCATAACTGTATGTATTTTGCAGCCCGCAAAACACTAATTTGAAAAAAATAAATAAATTATATCGCTGTGACGTCCTCGTTACACCCTTTTGCGGATCCATTGTAACAAAGCGGAACGAGCTTGCAGACATACAGAGTTATTTCTGTTTTGTTTTTTTGCAGCCCCATTGAAATGAATTGTTCTGCATACGGTCTGAAAATTGTAATGCACTGCCTAAACTAACATACTGCGGGTTGTATCCCCTAACATGGAGTAGGTGACGGCTGACCAGCCAGAATAGAGTCCATAAAACAAGTCTCAAAGGGTCAGGCAGGAGCAGTGTCTGAATATAGGCCAAGGTAGTCAGTCATCTAGTCAGGGCCGGTAGCATAGGTGCAGGTCGGGTCAGGAGCGGGATATCGGAACCGGGATTATAGGTCAAAGAAGAGGAACACAAGCCGGGTCAGGTACACGGATAAATAGAATTTCTCCCCCTTATTAGAACATGCACTTTCCTTATAAATATCAGGAAGGGAGCACACGCCACCCCACGGGCAGACACTGTGCATGTGTGTCCCAGCATGGAGGAGCAGTGAACAGACAGCATGTATGGAAGTTAACAGGGATACTGTGTCTGCTGGGAGAAGTAGTACGCTGGCTGGCACAGACTGATAGCATTACATAAATATATGTCTTAGATAAATTAATTTTACAAATCCATTTTTAGGATACACATTCTACCTAATTTGTTTGCATTGGACGCCTAGAAATAGTAAATTTAGAAGGGGTTTTCCCGTTTATACAAGTGTGTGGCATACTATGGAGTCACTCTACCATAGACTTCTTTGGGAGAGGCCGTGGACACCTTTGCATCCATTTTTTTTGTCGATGAAACGTGTGAACTTTTTCTTTGTTTTGCTTTCTGCAGCTGGCAAGTATATAAGCTACATTGCAGGCTGCAGAATGCCGTTCACAAGCAAATCTGTCAGACATGCTGGGAGTCGGACCCCCACCAATCAGATGTTCATGACCAGTCCTGAGGATAGACCATCAATATTAAACTCCCAAAAATCCCTTTAATTCATCTAAAATAAAATAAAAATTAGCAAGAAATTATAGGATAGTTAGTTTTTGGTTACCATGGAAACATACGTCTGCATAGTAGCTGTAAACACAAAACAATAGGATTTTCTATATATTTTTACTCAAGGTAAGTTGCTTATTTTTTATTTTAGATCATAGGGACAATTTGAAAAAAAAATTTGCATGAAAGAGATACTGTCCTATCTGAGTTCATATCAGTCACCACGGAGTCTAATGAAGATATCTGTGGTCACCTGTAGTGGAGTATTTTCTATGCACTGATCAATGGTCATGGCCAGCAGGACTTACTGCAGCCTAGTAGAGGACAGTGGCATGGTTTGAATCTCTCTGTGACAATGGCCACACCCATCTGCCTCCCAGCCAAGCTCTTGAACCAATCCCTGCTTATCTCATTTGCATAGCCAATCAGAGGGGGGTTTACAATTTACCAATTGAAAGAGGTGTTCCAACTGTCAATACAAATGTTTGTCAGTTTGAACTCACATACAGCCTGACTGGTGCTAGTTCTGGGAGAATTAAAACGACACGAGCGGTCGTAGCAGATATTGTGGTCACATCAGGGAGTGCCGTGAGCAGAATAGAGCCAACACACCCCAATCAATCTTTGGGGAAGTAGAAGTCTATATTTGTCAGAATGTGACATTTTTCTCTGAATTTGAAACTTTAAAATAATGATAGGTCAATATCGGATATGTCGGTTGGGGTCTCACACAGCTTACATCCTCTTCATTGCTTTCATCAGTTCATCTACCTGGATGCCATCTACTTGGTAGTGGTGGTGCAGAGTTCATCTACCTGGATGCCATCTACTTGGTAGTGGTGGTGCAGGGCCCCATTTACTTGAATAGGAAGGACTATGTTGCAATTTGCTGCCCTACCACTACTAAGTAGAAGATGTGCCGGGTTGAGAGCACCACCGCTACCAAGTAGGTGATGTGCCGGATTGAGAGCACCACCGCTACCGAGTAGGTTGTATTTAGTAGTTGATTCGGGTGGGAAGGGGGCCTCAGAGAGTTGGATACCCTCTGATCTGATACTGATTACCCATCCTGAACCTGGAAACGCTCTGTATGGACCGTGGACTTAGTCCTTACTACAGCTCCGCACAGGATGCACAAGGCCATACTGTAGTTTTGTGTAAAGAAGAATAAAAACCATGCACGCCTCATCAGACTCCTTATTACTCATTGCTTCTAGGGGAAAATACGGTGCATCACAGAGGTGCCATGTGTCGTCATGTCATCGTCAGGCATCATAGGCGGAAGTGCAGGTGGTGCCTCTTTCTCTGGAGGCATGGCTTTGTGTAAGGGGCCCTGTACACAGTGTATTTCTGGCCAAATCTGTCAGAACAGAAGTTTTTTCTGACAAGCTAATGTGTATGAGCAGCTCTGGATTCTCCCCCGACAGATTATTATTATTTTTATTTCCAATCCTTTTGTTCTCCTAGGAGATAAACCTCCACCAGAAGTGTCTCCCCCCCCCCCCCTTTATTAACAACACATACATGGCCAAATTAAACAGAGCCAGTCATTAGCAATAAATATTTAGAAAAGCTCCACCAACAGACTACTGGAGCCCAGCCTTTCAGTTACCAGCTGAAAAAACGAGTAAATCAATAATAATTCAGGCTGGCTCACAGTATTTTTGCATGCATAAAATGTATTAACCCACTAAATGTTTAAAATATTGGACAGAACTTAGTTTAGTGTCAACATATCAGCATGAATATATGTATAGATACATACAATGCGGAGCTCACGCATACATCTATACAGCTGGAGTACTCCAAATAAATAAGACCTCTTGGCTAACAGTATTAGCGTCTATCTGCAAGGTTCGTACAGTTAAACCACTCGGACGTTTGTATAATTATATACTGGTTTACAGGTAGATGGAACCAGAGTGGTTCAGGGAGTGTCCTCTCTGCGGTCCCCGATGAGAGAAGCTTTGCACTCATATGCTGTTTCCTGATGGTAATCACACCGCCTTCAACTGATGTTAGTTCACCTGCTGTGCGCCCATACAGCAGGCTACAAGCACATATGGGGTGTTTCCTGAATGGGGAGAAAATGGGGAACACAACCTGTGCGTTTTCTCCTTTATTCCCTTGTGGGAAAAAAAATTGGGGTCTGCTGGTAATTTTTTTTATTTTTGCAAATGTGTGATTTGAAATGCTTTCTCAAGTATTTCTGTCTTTAGTGAGACACCTGTTTGCCAAAAAGTACAATTTACACCACTTAAAATGTTCGCAAGCGGATGCTTTTTTCCAAAATGGGGTCACTTCTTGTGGTTTTTAATATCTGGGGACCTCAGGAATTTATTTAATGCGACATGGCACCTAAAATCCATGTCTGCCAATTCAGGCCTGTCAGCAAAATTCATATTTTGCCTTTTGCCTGCTGTGCGCCCATACAGCAGGCTACAAGCACATATTGGGCGTTTCCTGAATGGGGAGAAAATGGCGAACACAACCTGTGCGTTTTCTCCTTTATCCCATTATTAAAAGAATTTGAGTCTGCTAGTAATTTTTCCCCCCGCAAATGTGTGATTTCAAATGCTTTCTCAAGTATTCCTGTCTTTTGTGAGACACCTGTTTGCCAAAAAGTACCCTTTCTACTACTTAAAATGTTCGTACGGGGGTGTTTTTTTTCCAAAATGGGGTCACTTCTTGGGTTTTTTAATTTCTGAGGACCTCAGGAATTTATTTAATGTGACATGGCAGCTAAAATCCATGTCTGCCAATTCAGGCCTGTCAGCAAAATTCATATTTTGCCTTTTGCCTGCTGTGCGCCCATACAGCAGACTACAAGCACATATTGGGCGTTTTCTGAATGGGGAGAAAATGGGGAACACACCCTGGGGTACATTTTCTCCTTTAACCCCTTGTGAAAAAAAATTGGGGTCTGTTAGTAATAATTTTTTTTTCCACAAATATGTGATTTGAAGTGCCTTTTCAAGTATTTTTTGTCTTTAGTGAGACACCTGTTTGCTAAAAAGTACGCTTTCTACAACTCAAAATGTTCGTACAGGGGTGCATTTTCTAAAATGGGGTCACTTCTTTGGATTTCTTAATTCTGGGGACTTCAGGAATTTATTTAATGCGACATGGCACCTAAAATCCATGTCTGCCAATTCAGGCCTGTCAGCAAAATTCATATTATGCCTGTTGCCTTCTGTGCGCCCATACAGCAGGCTACAAGCACATATTGGGCCTTTTCTGAATGGGGAGAAAATGGGGAACACAACCTGGGGTACATTTTCTCCTGTAACCCCTTGTGAAAAAAATTGGGGTCTGCTAGTAATAATTTTTGTTTCACAAATGTGTGATTTGAAATGCTTTTTCAAGTATTTTTGTCTTTAATAAGATAACTTTTTGATGAAAAGTACCCTTTCTACTACTTAAAATGTTCGTACAGGGGTGCATTTTCTAAAATGGGGTCACTTCTTGGGATTTCTTATTTCTGGCGACTTCAGGAATTTATTTAATGCGACATGGCACCTAAAATCCATGTCTGCCAATTCAGGCCTGTCAGCAAAATTCATATTATGCCTGTTGCCTGCTGTGCGCCTAAACAGGAGGCTACAAGCACATATGGGGTGTTTCCTGAATGGGGAGAAAATGGGGAATACATCCTGGGGTGCATTTCCTCCTTTAGCCCCTTGTGGAAAAAAAATTGGGGTCTGCTAGTAATATATATTTTTTCACAATTGGGTGATTTGAAATGTTTTTTCAAGTATTTCTGTCTTTAGTGAGACACCTGTTATCCAAAAAGTACCCGGTCTACAACTTAAAATGTTCGTACGGGGGTGTTTTTTCCAAAATGGGGTCAATACTTGGGGTTTTTAATTTCTGGGGACATTAGGAGTTTATTTAATGTAACATGGCACCTAAAATCCATGTCTGCCAATTCAGGCCTGTCAGCAAAATTCATATTTTGCCTTTTGCCTGCTGTGCGCCCATACAGCAGGCTACAAGCACATTTGGGGTGTTTCCTGAATGGGGAGAAAATGGCGAACACAACCTGTGCGTTTTCTCCTTTATCCCATTATTAAAAAAATTGGAGTCTTCTAGTATTTATATTTTTTCCACAAATGTGTGATTTGAAATGCTTTCTCAAGTATTTCTGTCTTTTGTGAGACACCTGTTTGCCAAAAAGTACCCTTTCTACTAGTTAAAATGTTCGTACGGGGGTGTTTTTTCCAAAATGGGGTCACTTCTTGGAGTTTTTAATTTCTGAGGACCTCAGGAATTTATTTAATGCGACATGACAGCTAAAATCCATGTCTGCCAATTCAGGCCTGTCAGCAAAATTCATATTATGCCTGTTGCCTTCTGTGCGCCCATACAGCAGGCTACAAGCACATATTGGGCGTTTTCTGAATGGGGAGAAAATGGGGAACACAACCTGGGGTACATTTTCTCCTTTAACCCCTTGTGAAAAAAATTGGGGTCTGCTAGTGATAATTTTTGTTCCACAAATGTGTGATTTGAAATGCTTTTTCAAGTATTTTTGTCTTTAATAAGATAACTTTTTGATGAAAAGTACCCTTTCTACTACTTAAAATGTTCGTACAGGGGTGCATTTTCTAAAATGGGGTCACTTCTTGGGATTTCTTATTTCTGGCGACTTCAGGAATTTATTTAATGCGACATGGCACCTAAAATCCATGTCTGCCAATTCAGGCCTGTCAGCAAAATTCATATTTTGCCATTTGCCTGCTGTGCGCCCATACAGCAGGCTACAAGCACATATGGCGCGTTTCCTGAATGGGGAGAAAATGGGGAATACATCCTGGGGTGCATTTTCTCCTTTAGCCCCTTGTGGAAAAAAAATTGGGGTCTGCTAGTAATATATTTTTTTTCACAAATTGGGTGATTTGAAATGCTTTTTCAAGTATTTCTGTCTTTAGTGAGACACCTGTTATCCAAAAAGTACCCTGTCTACAACTTAAAATGTTCGTACGCGGGTGTTTTTTCCAAAATGGGGTCAATACTTGGGGTTTTTAATTTCTGGGGACCTCAGGAATCTATTTAATGCGACATGGCACCTAAAATCCCTGTCTACCAATTCAGGCCTGTCAGCAAAATTCATATTTTGCTTTTTGCCTGCTGTGCGCCCATACAGCAGACTACAAGCACATATGGGGTGTTTCCTGAATGGGGAGAAAATGGCAAACACAACCTGTGCGTTTTCTCCTTTATCCCATTATGGGGAAAAAATTGTGGTCTGCTAGTAATATATATTTTTTTCACAATATGTGATTTGAAATGCTTTCTCAAGTATTTCTGTCTTTAATGAGACACCTGTTTGCCAAAAAGTACACTTTATACTATTTAAAATGTTCGTAAGGGGGTGTTTTTTCCAAAATGGGGTCACTTCTTGGGGTTTTTAATTTCTGGGGTCCTCAGGAATTTATTTAATGCGAAATGGCACCTAAAATCCATGTCTGCCAATTCAGGCCTGTCAGCAAAATTGATATTTTGCCGTTTACCTGCTGTGCGCCCATACAGCAGACTACAAGCACATATGGGGTGTTTCCTGAACAGGGAGAAAATGGGGAACACAACCTGTGCGTTTTCTCCTTTATCCCATTATTAAAAAAATTTGAGTCTGCTAGTAATTTTTTTCCCCGCAAATGTGTGATTTAAAATGATTTCTCAAGTATTTCTGTCTTTAGTGAGACACCTGTTTGCCAAAAAGTACCCTTTCTACTACTTAAAATGTTCGTACGGGGGTGTTTTTTTTCCAAAATGGGGTCACTTCTTGGGTTTTTTAATTTCTGAGGACCTGAGGAATTTATTTAATGTGACATGGCAGCTAAAATCCATGTCTACCAATTCAGGCCTGTCAGCAAAATTCATATTATGCCTTTTACCTGCTGTGCGCCCATACAGCAGGCTACAAGCACATATTGGGCGTTTTCTGAATGGGGAGAAAATGGGGAACACAACCTGGGGTACATTTTCTCCTTTAACCCCTTGTGAAAAAAATTGGGGTCTGCTAGTAATAATTTTTTTTTCCACAAATATGTGATTTGAAGTGCCTTTTCAAGTATTTTTTGTCTTTAGTGAGACACCTGTTTGCTAAAAAGTACGCTTTCTACCACTTAAAATGTTCGTACAGGGGTGCATTTTCTAAAATGGGGTCACTTCTTTGGATTTCTTATTTCTGGGGACTTCAGGAATTTATTTAATGCGACATGGCAGCTAAAATCTATGTCTGCCAACTCATATTTTGCATTTGCCTGCTGTGCGTCCATACAGCAGGCTACAAGTACATATCGGGTGTTTCCTGAATGGGCAGAAAATGGGGAACACAACCTGGGGTACATTTTCTCCTTTAACCCCTTGTGAAACAAAATTGGGGTCTGCTAGTAATTTTTTATTTTCACAAATGTGTGATTTAAAATGCTTTCTCAAGTATTTCTGTCTTTAGTGAGACACCTGTTTGGCAAAAAGTACCCTTTATACCACTTAAAATGTTCGTAAGGGGGTGCTTTTTGCGAAATGGGGTCACTTCTTGGGGTTTTTAATTTCTGGGGACCTCAGGAGTTTATTTAATGTAACATGGCAGCTAAAATCCATGCCTGCCAATTCAGGCCTGTCAGCAAAATTTATATTTTGCCTTTTACCGCCTTCGCGCCCATACAGAAGGCTACAAGCACATATTGGGTGTTTCCTGAATGGCGAGAAAATGGCGAACATAACCTGTGTGTTTTCTCCTTTATCCATTATTCAAAAAAAATTGGGGTCTGCTAGTAATGTGTGATTTGAAATGCTTTCTCAAGTATTTCTGTCTTTAGTGAGACACCTGTTTGGCAAAAAGTACCCTTTATACCACTTAAAATGTTCGTAAGGGGGTGCTTTTTGCGAAATGGGGTCACTTCTTGGGGTTTTTAATTTCTGGGGACCTCAGGAGTTTATTTAATGTAACATAGCAGCTAAAATCCATGCCTGCCAATTCAGGCCTGTCAGCAAAATTTATATTTTGCCTTTTACCTGCTGTGCGCCCATACAGAAGGCTACAAGCACATATTGGGTGTTTCCTGAATGGCGAGAAAATGGCGAACATAACCTGTGTGTTTTCTCTTTTATCCATTATTTTAAAAAAATTGGGGTCTGCTAGTAATGTGTGATTTGAAATGCTTTCTCAAGTATTTCTGTCTTTAGTGAGACACCTGTTTGCCAAAAAGTACCCTTTCTACCACTTAAAATGTTCGTACAGGGGTGCTTTTTCTAAAATGGGGTCACTTCTTGGTTTTTTTTCATTTTTGGGGACCTCAGGAATTTATTTAATGCGACATGGCACCTAAAATCCATGTCTGCCAATTCAGGCCTGTCAGCAAAATTTATATTTTGCCTTTTACCTGCTGTGCGCCCATACAGAAGGCTACAAGCACATATTGTGTGTTTCCTGAATAGGCAGAAAATGGGGAACACAACCCAGGGTGCATTTTCTCATTTAACCCCTTGTGAAAAAAATGTGGGGTCTGCTAGTAATTATTATTTTTTCACTAATGTGTTATTTGAAATGCTTTCTCAAGTATTTCTGTCTTTAGTGAGACACCTGTTTGCCAAAAAGTACCCTTTATAGCACTTAAAATGTTCGTAAGGGGGGGCGTGGCCTGGCCGCCACTGAAGATGGCCGCATAGAAGGAGAGCTCCCGCTCTGAACTCTCAGATTCCTCGCCCAGCGACTGCCACAGCGACTTAAAGCACTTTTACAATGCCAAGAATTGCTACCAAACAGATGGGGAAGAGGAAGGGGCCGAGAGGGAAAGGCTCGCTGCAGCTGGAGCACTTCTTCCACGCTGACCAGGCAGGCAGAGATGGCGCAGCATCAGAAGCGCGGGTAAGAAGTCTGCCCTGCTCAAACCTCCTGCCTTCACCACCGCGCCCCGCGGCAGCCTCCTCTTCGCTTCCCCCAGCGGACCAGCTATTCTCCCTGAATGGGAACTGGGACTGCCTGCAATCCTCCGGTTTGGAGGGTGATGAACTTACCTCAATAGGAGCCTCAGGCAGGCATCAGCGATCCCCAGTCCCTGGGCAAGATGGCGACCGCACCTCCTCCCCATGAAGGAAGCAGGCGCCCTCTCAGCAGGGTCACAGCAGCAGAAATGTGTTAACCGTATCAAGGGGCAAGATGATATACCCTCTCTGCTCAATCCTCAAACAGAGGAACCAGAAATATTTTTGAATTTCCAGGCCTCAGACAATGTGGTCTCTGAGGCCACCCTCAAAGATATGTTAACTGTGTTGTGCTCCTCCTTAGACACGGACTTTACTAAAATCATACCCCGCTTTCATAAAGAACTCTCTGACATTGGGCACAGAGTCTCGCATGTGGAATTAAAGATGGCGGCCTTTGCGGAGGCCCATAATGAAGTGGTTGACTCCCACAACAGTTTGGACGAGAAAGTAGGCAAGCTTAACTCGTTGTAATACGAGGACCCCAACCGCAGGAACAATATTAAGTTTTGGAACATCCCGGAGTCAGTTCCCGGTCCGTAACTTAGGCATTATCTGCTACAATTTACCAAGCATCTGCTCCCAGATTGCGCGGCTTATGAACTCAGTATTGATCGTGCGCATCGAGTACCTAAACCTCCCAACCTTCCGGACGCAGTTCCGCGGGACGTACTCGCACGGTACACCTTCTACCACATCAAAGAGCCGCTTATGGAAAAAGCTTGGAAACAGCAACCACTCCAGGAGCCATATTCTGCGCTGAAACTATTTACTGATCTCTCAGCAGCCACTTTGCAGGCGCGCAGACGCTTAGCGCCCCTGACGTCCATCCTGAGGAAACATGCTATTCCTTATCGTTGGGGATTTCCTACAAAGATTCTCATCAACAAGAAAGGAACGTTCTTCGCAGCCTCCTCTATTGCGGAGGGCATGGCGCTGTTATCCAAATGGAACATCCCCTCGGGATAACAGAGCGCCCCCAACGAAGATGACCAAAGAATTCGCATGAGGTCTCCACAACATGACTGTATGTCACTTGCTAGACTTTCATGCCTATCTGCCTCTTCCTTTCCCGATTCACTACGGGTGAGGGAGACTGGGGGATTTTTTCAGTCGTTGAACTGTGATTTTCACTGTTTTCACCCCCGATCTCATCTGTGCCCCTCAGAGGGATTACCATCTCTGTTTCTGGGCACAGCTAATGTTCATTTGCTGTTATGTTTTGTTTACCACTTACCATTTGTTTTTTACAGCACCTTGCAGTACCAGGGATTTAAAGGACGAGGCCCTATGATGTACAACCGCCGGAGGAGCAGGGCATTCCTTTATCTCCGACATAATAGTACCAATAATGTAGCATATCATCAGGTACCTACCCACAATGGTTCTTAAGATATTGTCAATGAATGTGAGGGAGTTGAACAGCCCCTTGAAGAGGTCAGTGATGTGGAGGGAGTTGTGCTCCCAAAAATGTGACATTGCTTGCTTGCAGGAGACGCATGTATCATCCTCCAATCTGCCTAAACTTAACCATAAAAACTATCCCACTATCATACATTCATCTTTCCCCCCCAAAAAGAGAGGAGTCCTCATAGCCTTCGGAGCCTCTGTAGCGGTTCAGATCTGCTAAACTTCGATTGACCCCCAAAGCCATTATATTATAGTACACTGCCTATTGAATGCAGTGGAGTATACTATCCTCAACCTTTACGCCCCCAACTCTCATACCAATTGTTCTAAACCGCATACTTAACAAGCTAAAGAAAATCCAAAAGGGACACTTATAATCTGCAGAGACTTCAACTCCGTATGCAACCCTTCTCTGGACTCCACCGCGAACCCCCAATCTCGTAGGATTGGGGTCGCTAAAGTAGCTTGGGCCTTTATGATGTATGGCGTCTCCTGCATGTTAATGAAAAATATTATACATACTACTCAGGGGTGCATAAGACTTATTCACGTATTGACATGTTCTGGGTTGACAGGTCTCTGATAGATAAATTCCTGGCAGTAGAAATTGGGTCTATACAATGGTCGGACCATTCCCCAGTGGTACTAACCCTATGTGAGGGCCCCTCCAAAGTCTCAGACTATGTTTGGAGACTGAACACCTACTTACTATCTCTCCCATCGGTGGAAAAAGAGATAGACTCCTCCCTAGGCGAATTCTTTGTTTTGAATAAATCCCCAGATATCCAGCCCTATGCTTTGTGGAACTGTCACAAGGCGTACATGAGGGGAGTCTTAATGAAACAGAGCAGTATATGGCGTAAAAAAAGAGATAAGGATATTTAAGATGCTATGCATTCTATACAACAACTCGAATCCCTGAATAAGCAGTCCCTCTCTGAGGCCCGCACAGCTGAGCTTACCAAAGCCAGACTGCATCTGAGATCCCTCCTCATGTACGCTTATGAGAGGTCCCTGAAACGCCTTAAATTTCAGTACTATGCCCAAGATAATAAATCCGGAAAACTCCTAGCAAATAGGCTTAAACAATTAGCACTTAAATCTATAATACAAGGCATAAACCACCCTGTGACTGGGCAGACGGTCTCTGCCCCCACCCAGGGATATAGAAAAATGTGTTTTGAGAATACTATTCTCGCCTATATAACCTTAAAGACGACACAACCATACCACAGCCATCCCTAATAGATATAAACTCTTTTCTTGACCTATTGCATTTGCCGTCTTTGTCTGCTAAGGAGTTGGAACCCCTTAACGAACCGATCTCCTTAGAGGAAATTCGCACTGTGATTCACTCTCTCCCGCTGAATAAAGCCCCTGGCCCGATGACTTCTCTTCACTATACTACAAGAAGTTTAGTCACCGCCTTACTGAACACCTCTTGCCGGTCTTCTCCACAGCCATGGAAACGGGTTCCTTCCCGGCAGAAATGTTAGAGGCTCTTATAGTCACCATCCCGAAACAGGGCAAATATCCACTGAATACTACCAGCTATCGTCCCCTATTTCATAACTGAATTGTGATATCAAGCTGTATGCCAAGATATTAGCGAATAGGCTTTTGAATGTAATCCCCTCCCTGATTTCCATAGACCAGACTGGATTTGTGCCGGGGAGACAAGCCCCGGACAACACCAGGAGACTATTGGCGCTGTTGCAGATGGCTGAGCTTGCAACCACCCCGACCGCGTTCTTGACGCTGGATGCTAAGAAGGCATTTGATCGCGTTAGCTGGCCTTATGCCTTCTCGGCCCTGAGGAAATTTGGACTCTCGGGCCTGATATACTTGGCCATCTCCGCCTTATACTCAAACCCCTGCCCTAGAGTATTTACTAATGGAGCTCTTTCCAATGTCTTTAACTTAACAAATGGGACTAGACAGGGATGCCTGTTGTCCCCCCTGTTCTTCATCCTATCCATAGAGCCCTTAAGGGAACTGATTCGACGGGACCCGCAAGTAGTGGGTGTGGAGATGGGCTCCATTTAACACAAGGTAGCACTTTTTGCAGATGACGTAATCGTGATCTGTAAACGCCCGAGTTATCCCTTCGGAGAGTGTTTGTATGCTACAGATATTTGGTCAGGTCTCCTATTACAAACCATATATAGACAAGTCACAATGCCTCCCCGTTAATATCCCTGCTGAACAAATGAGCCGACTGAAGAATCTATTCCCACTAGACTGGCAACAGGAGAGTATATTATATCTTGGCGTACATTCAACACTAATTCCCCAGAACTTTGCCTGTCCCAATCCCAATCTCCTTTTTCAATACTGCCAAGCGGCAGATGATGGGCTTTATATGGGACTCGAAGCATCCCAGAGTAGCGTAATCCATCCTAACGAGACACAGAAAAGAGGGAGGACTGGGGGTTCCTGATATGAAACACTATTGCACGGCCTGACTCTTAGACCAGCTGGTCCATTGGTGGAACGACTCAGCAGACAAACACTGGGTAACAATGTAAAGGACCTCGCTCACCCTCTCTTCCCTCCGCTCCCTATTAGTGGGAACGACGTGGAAACTCCCCTCCCGTGAATCCCCCTAGCAAGCTATTAAATTGTCTCTTTCAGCCTGGAAAACGTTATTAGACAACTCTACCTCAGGAGATAGGCTATCCCCCAGTCTCTTATCGATATCCTGTCTAACTGACCACATCCAAGATCTGAACCTCAAGACATGGTCTGCTTGTGGGATCCGATCTCAGACAAGGTCTTATCATTCTCCCATATCCATAGCAAGTTCCACATTTCCAATAGAGAGTTTTATAAATTCCTACAGATTAGGTCCTTTTTAGATAAGGGCAAAAAAAACTCATTGTACATGCCTCAAGTGGTTAAGAGGTGCCTCCACGAAAGGTTTCCAAAAAATGGGGGAATCTCCCTCTTCTATGGCCTCTGTGGCCTATGACCAGAGAGTGCTGGGAAAGCGACCTATTGAACCTTTGAGGGACTTAAACATAGTCATTTTTCAAATCTGTGCGTAGGCAAATTCTGAACTGGCTAAGGCGGGATTCAACCTCCGTGGACCAGTGCGATCACGGAGATATCAAACAGTATGTTCTTATGCCCTTGGAAGACTGAAAAGCCAGCTTTAAGCCGTCCTGGAGAACCACAAGCCTCAGCAGAGTCAAGTTTGGTCTTGTTAGACTCGTAAAATCATAAGGGTCATTAATACCTAAATGTCATAGCTGTATTTAGTGGTTCCACAGAGCTGTGGGCTCAGCCAGATTAAGGACATTCTGGGCTGCCCTTAGCTAGGTCATAAACCTTTCTGACACCTCCTCAACCCTGACACCTCCTCGACCCTGCCAACACGTTCGTACCATCGGTGGGCAGAATTGCTGGCACCTCCTATTTTAGAACTGTTATAAGATGCTGTCAGGGCATTGTATGGCAACCCTGCCTTGCCATAACACCTGGATTTGTATCGCATTCTGAATGTCAGTGCTCAGGGTCCACTGATATTATACCAATCGGATTGCACAACGGCTTCAAGGACTGAAAACAGCGGTCTGATTGCACAGGCGCAGGGAGTAGGTGTTACTGCGCCTGCGCGAGATTTCAGCCTGGACTAACTGAAGATTCCAGGTGCGTGGCTTGAATAAATTAACTGACGTAGCAGAGGGGGCGGCGCCGTTAAACTAGGCTGTGGGACGATACTACATAGCGAGGAGGCGTGCTTGGGCTCTAAACTAAGGCGATAGGCACTGCAGGGGGCGTTACTGGGCTCAGAGGGTGAAGAATAACGCCCCTCTGGGCACCTTCAGGGTTCATTTGCAGATTACAAAAATCTATTTTTTAGCAAAATGAAAGCATGAATATAAGAAAGAAAACCACTGCAGGAGATAAGGTATTTTATTAAACATGGCAATGGTGAGAGCTTAATATGGTCAAACCAGGTGACAGATTCCCTTTACGTATACTTTTCATCTATTATCCCTTTTTATTTTAACTGTCGTGAATTACTATTACCTTGAATTATTATTATTATCTAGAATAGTCATTTTTCTGTAAATGTATATATGCACTGTTTTTCCTTTTATTAATAGATTTGCTAAGTTTTCCGTGTTCTAAGCAAAGGAATTAACGAGTCCTGTCTCTGAAGAGAGTAACGTTACCATTTTGTGTGAGAGGTCATTTTGATTGTTTCTTGGCTGAACGATTGCGATCGGTCAGCAAGCGGTTTCTGGTTCATTCCCTGCTCTGCATGAGGGTGAATGACCGGTAGTCGGTTCGTGTGCCGTTAAAACAAGTGGTGGCAGTATACCGAATTGTATCTATAAAGGGTTAACCGGAAATTAACCACCCCTACGTGTGGTATCCGTCTGCGTACAGGTACGTTCGTGACACAGTTTGCTGAGTAGATTAACCTCACCGACTCGTACTTACAACTGCGAATATTGTATAATAACTAAACAGACACTTACCAGCAGTAATTGCATACCGAGGACCAATACCATCTGGTGGTGAATAGATGTAATAACATCTGATGCATAGAGATTACTTATCAGCAGTAGGTGCATATTGAAGAATAACACCATCTGGTGGGGAATAGACGCAATAACAGCTGATGCATAGAAAATACCAGTTTGAAAGCTGGCAAATACTGCGATCTATTGGTCAACAAAGATAATGTATTAACCTTTTTAAATTTTTATATATTTGTAACCTAGAGGTTTATTTATTTGCATTTTTGCATGCATTTTAGTTAAGTGTAAACTATTATAGAGATAATAAAGTATATTTATCCAAATTATATCACTTACCCTTGCTCTTTTGCTCTCCAGTGCACGAATAATGCGATATTTTACACAGTATATAATATATTCTAACTGTCCCCCTTTTATGAGCTACCAATTAATGTTTTGAGGGTCTTATAGGTTTATCTATTGCTAATATGTATTTTAAAGATGTAAGGGCAGTTGCCCACTCTTAAGATGGCACCTATGTCACGTGAGCCGGGGCCTGTTGGTTGTAATTAGCATACATTGGCATACTGGGCCTTTTAGGGATGATGCAATGACGTCACCTCCTCCTTGCTTGTCTTTTGGGAGGGACAGTAATTGTGCCTCATGTGATGTTTGTTCGGGCTGTGGTTCGCGTGCTATCGCGAGATTAGTGTATCATCGCGGGATTTGACGTCATTTAGATTGAACATATATTTAAATCACCTTAGGTGTTTTTCTCCTCTCCTCCTCCTCCCCCCAACAACAAGTGATTTTTATTTGAAAGGGGTATATAGGGAGGGTTGATGTCAGGATTAAACACGTCCCCAGGAAGAAGTCGGGCGAAGCGTACGTCAGGGTGGTGGCGCTCCTCCTACTCTGGGTCTGTACTTCACCATACCTTGTTGACAGTGTTTTGATGTGCTATGCACTATATGTGTGTGTTTGGCACGCCAGTTTATGTATCTTGCATGTCACATGATTGAATGATCCCACACCACTTTTGTGTTGCTCCAAGTTCTGTACTATTCACATTATTCATTGCCAATTTGGGCTATCACCCAGAGGTTATTTGATGTTTGCATAGTGTAAGGTTGTCACAATACCAAAATTTTGATTAGATTTCCATATGTGGCGATATGTAATATGTTTATTTATTTATTGTTTATATATTTTATATGTAAAAATGGGAAAGGGTGTGATTTATACTTAAATCACTTTATACTTACTTTTCTTTTTTTACTTTTTATTTAACCACTTGCAGACCGGGCCATTTACCCTCTTCCTGACCATGCCTAATTTTGCAAATCTGACACGTGTCAATTTATGTGGTGATAACTTCGGAACGCTTTTACTTATCCAAGCCATTCAGATATTGTTTTCTCGTGACACATTGTACTTCATGACAGTGGTAAATTTGAGTCGATATATTTCACCTTTATTTATAAAAAAAAATCCAAAAGTTAATGAAAATTTTCAAAAATTCACTGTTTTCTAAATTTGAATCTCTCTGCTTTTAAGACAGATAGTGATGCCTCAAAAAATATTCATTAATTAACATTCCCCACATGTCTACTTTATGTTGGCATTATTTTGGTAATGTAATTTAATTTTTTTAGGATGTTAGAAGGTTTAGAATTTTTAAAGCAATTTTTTTATTTTTTAAGAAAGTCAACTTTTTTTAAGGACCAGGTCAGTTCTGAAGTCACTTACATAGTCGAAACCCCCCATAAATGACCTCATTGTAGAAACTATACCCCTCAGGTTACTCAAAATTGATTTGACAAACTTTGCTAACCCTTTAGGTGTTCCACAAGAATTAAAGGAAAATGGAGATGACATTTCTAAATTTCACTTTTTTGGTAGATTTTCCATTTTAAACCATTTTTTTCTTTAACACATCAAGGGTTAACAGCCAAAAAATGGCTTATTACCCTGATTCTACAGTTTACATAAACACCCCACATGTGATCGTAAACTGATGTAAGGGCACATGGCAGGGTGCAGAAGGAAAGGATCGCCACATGGTTTTTGGAAGGCAGATTTTGCTGGACTAGTTTTTAGATGCCATGTCCTATTTGAAGCCCCCCTGATGCACCCTACATTAGAAACTCCCAAAAAGTTACCCCATTTTGGAAACTAGGGGATAAAGTGAGTTTTATTGGTAATACTTTGGGGTACATATGATTTTTAATTGCTCTATATTATGTTTTTTTTGTGAGGCAAGGTAACCGAAAAAAGGCTGTTTTGGCACTAATTTAATTTTTTACATTTATCTGACAGGGTAGATCATGGGCTATTTTTTAGAACGGGTTGTTACGGACGCGATGATATCAAATATGTCTACTTTCTTTGTTTGTTTCAGTTTTAGATAATAAAGCATTTTTGCTTTGTGTTTTTGTGTCGCCATTTTCTGAACGCCATATTTTTTTATTTTTCTGCCGATCGTCTTGTGAAGGGGCTTGATTTTTACAGGAACAGTTGACATTTTTATTGGTACCATTTTTGGGTACATATGATTTTTTGATCATTCATTATTACACTTTATGGGCCAAGGTGACCAAAAAATTGGTTGTTTTAGCACAGTTTTTATGTATTTATTTATTTTTACAGCATCCACCTGAGGGGTTAAGTCATGGGACATTTTTATAGAGCAGATCGTTATGGGTGTGGAAATACCTAATATGTATACTTTTTCTTATTAATTAAAATTTTACACAATAATAGCATTTAGTGTCTCCATAGTCTGAGAGCCATAGCTTTTTATTTTAGGGTCTAAATGGTACTATTTGGGGGGGGGGCATACGCCTTTTTGATCGTTTAGTGTTGCACTAATTGCTTTTTGTAACAATAGAAAAATGAGCGAGCACTCATACACTTGGCAACCAAATTGACATATGCAGAAAATATTTATTATTAAATCCCCATAGAATTCAAGTAATAAAAATAATAAAAACAGTGTTTTATAGCAATGACATACAAAAACTACAATCACATAAACTATGGTAGATATTCGATAATAAAATATTCGATACTATTCAATAATAAATTCACTGATATATCACACACCCAAAACTTCAAGTATTGTCCAGGTCTTATATATGCTGTTATTGTGAAGGGGGACGTATTTCCTCTGTGAAGCTATCCCAGATTGGGAAAATGAGTGTCACTTTAAATATTGTAGGTGTATTTCCCCTGGGAACGTAATGTATTCATAAAATGTCCACAGGAATCCTGATAATGTTGGAATAAAAAGTCTCTTATGGTATTTCCTTTTAAAGTCGAGGTAAACTTTAAATCAGTATTTGGCTTACTGTCTGGTGTCTGCTGTCTCCCTGTTGCTTAAGTGGAGCTTTAAATGTCTGCCGGCTTATTTGATCGCTCCTTCCAGCAAGCTGGTTCAAATTTCGCGGGAGTTCCAAAGATCGCGGGAGTTGACACTTTGTTCTGCAATTTCCTTCGTTACAGCTTTTCGACGATAAAAGTAGTTGTTCCTTTACTGTAAGAATTTTTCCTTTCTCTTTCTCTGTATGGCCATACAGTTTTATCAGAGGCTTCTCAATACAGGTACATCACTTGTTTCACCATACGCGTTTCGGGTAGATTCGCTCTCCCTTCCTCAGTGTTTTATTTCCTGCTTCCCACTACATCATATGCAATATTAAATGATGGCATTGGAAAGGACAACTTGCCCCGCAAAAAACAAGCCCTCGTATTGCTATGTGAACAGACAAAAAAGTTATGGCTCTGGAAGCGCAAAGCGAAAACGCAAAAAAAACACCTCCGGGGCTGAAAGGGTTAAGATAAGCAGCAGGTCAATGTCTTTTGTCTTGTTTACTCTCACCGTCAGGGGTGTAATTGAGGGGGCAACTGGGCATGTGCCCAGGTGCTTATAGCCAAGGGGTTCAAGAAGCCACTTTGCCTGGGCCAGGGTATTTAGATGAGATTGGTGAGCAAAACCACTGCCCCAGGTAAGGCCTCTTGCGAAGGAGCATGTCCGGATTAGGTCCGGATGCATTCAGTGAAAACTGTGCAATTTTGCAAGTTATTCAGTTTTGTTTGCGATCGCTAAGTTTTTATCGCGCGGGTGAAATGCGCATTGAATGTTTACAAACACCATCTCTTAGCAACCATCTGTGAAAATCGCATTGCATCTGCTCTTGCTTTCGGATGCAATGCATTTTTCACGCCGCCCCTTTCACTTCTATGGGGCCAGCGTTGCGTGAAAATCGCAGAATATAGAACAAGTGATGCGTGAAAACCAACGCTCATGTACAAAGACCCATTGAAATGAATGGCTCTGTATTCCGTGCAAAGTTTACATTTATTTTTACACTATTTAGACATAGAGAATAGACATAGAAAAAACCTATACTGTACATATGGGGTTTCGTTGTAATCATACTGACCCAGAGAATGAAGGGCATGGGTCATTTTTGCCGCAAACAAAACGCTGTGGGAACAAAACCTGTAAACCGGTGGAGGAATTGCGTTTTTTTTCCAATTCCACCCCATTTGGAATTGTTTTACTGCTTCCCACTACATTGTAACATTGTATGCCATAATTAATAGTGGCATTAGAAAGTACAACTTGTCCCGCAAAAAATTAGCCCCCATACAGGTATGTGAACAGAAAACTAAAAAAAGTTATGGCTCAAGGAAGACAGGGAAGAAAAATGAAAATGAAAAAACATCCGGTAGTGAAGAGGTTGATTAGGGTTCATGCACACAACTGTATGTATTTTGCAGCCCGCAAAACACAAATTCGAAAAAAAATAAAAAATAAATGATATCGCTGTGACGTCCTCGTTGCACCCTTTTGCGGATCCATTGTAACAAAGCGGAACGAGCTTGCAGACATACAGAGTTATTTCAGTTTTTTTTTTTTTGCAGCCCCATTGAAATGAATTGTTCTGCATACGGTCTGCAAGGGACCACCAGAGCTGTCCCAGGTAGAAAAACAACCAAGTGGGGAACTTCTACAACCCATGGAAATTGCTGAATGCACACACATGTCTGCCGACAAAAAGATAGGTGTGGCCGATACCAGCAGAAAACAGCTGCAGCGCAAGTTAAGCTCTGCTGTGGAGCCATTTCTTGTCCAGAATTCACCACCTGCTAAACTAAGACTGAAGAGAAAACTAAGGAGATCCATCTTGAAAAGTTTTCCAGTCCAAAAATCTATAGCAGGGAAGGGTGAGGGTCTTGTCTTTGCATAGTTAGACAATGACGACAATCCTTCAAATCTTGGACATGAAAGTGGCTGAGCCTAAAAAAGATGTTATGAAGGCGTCTGTAGAAGCTCTCAGTGAGCCGTAAAAGGAGAAGACCAACCTCCATGGAGACATGAACCATCTGTCTGCAGAGCACCTATCCATCCTGAGGAGCAGCGGGGAGAGAGGTATGCTGGACAATGACATCATCAACATGGCCCAAGATCTCCTGCAGATTCTGTTTCAGGACTTCCATGGCCTGCAGCCCGCCGCTGCTCTTCTAGTGCCCGGGTACAGCGTACAAAGAAAGGCTGTACAAATCCATTATGATGAGAACAGGGTTCACTGAATCATAACATGCTTCAGTAATGGTAGAATCCTGGTGGCCGACAGTATCAACACCAACAGACTGTCACAATCTATCTGTGAGCAGATCAATAACATCTATGGTCAAGTGCTCCTAGACCCACTGAAACATGTGCAGGTTCTCCAAGTAGACCAGCAGAGAAACTGGAGAGCACCCGATAGGGCAAGGAGGGTGATGAGAGACTGTTGGTCCCCCTTCCCCCTCCCCTCCCCTTATGTTTCCCTGGTTAGGGGTAAAGAATAGGCCCCCGGTTTGTGGTTGGAGGGAGAATAGTAAGGGGTTAAAGAAGTAGTAGGTGAGGTAAGGAAGGAAGGGGAGAGCAGGTGGGAAGAGGAGTATGGGTGAATATGTATAAGGGAGGTTAGTGTAAGGACTTACTATTGACAGGGTAAGCTGAGTTGCCCGCCCTCCCGCCCTTAGGGTTCTGGTTTATTTTGATATCAGGTTTATTTTTATACGTTTATACAATAATATATAAAAAATAAATAAAAATAATGGTGATATGTGGTTGCAAGACCAGTTCGGTTCATTATGTCTCTCTTTTGAGGTTCGGTGAGAGGTGGAAAAAGGAAGTCACAGCTGGCGGCATTTGAAAAGGAAAGTTCGTGGTGAAGAGTTATTGGCGTACGTACACCCTGGGGAGCGAGGGTGGTATACCGCATCAGAGGAATGGTTCGTGGAGGAGGTGGTGTTTTTTTATACCGTTTTGTTAAAAGAAAATATTAGCTGTGGCCGATCATCACCCAGTAAAGGATTGGTTGATAAAACTAAGTTGTCGGAGTCTTTTTTGGGTTAAGTTGGAAGGGGCCGGTGGTCCTCCCTTCTTTCCCTCCTTTCCCATCTTTCCCATCCCCAGGTTAGTACCAGCAGTTTCCTATGACTGTGGAGTATTTGCAATAGCCTTTGCCTATGAATTTTTGGCAGATGATGGAAAACCCACAACAATTTACCAATACCACATGATGAGAAATCATCTCATATCCTAAAATATATAGCAATTGGGTGGCTCTACAAACTAGGTAAGATGTATGGGTGCTCTATCAATAGATCCCCCCCTTTCAGTGAATAAAATGGATATTTTCAATATCCATCTCATATCCTGCCTGAAAAATGACAGGATCACGGCATTTTCCCCAAAAACTTAATTACTGACTCTGTTTCTTCTAGGATACGTGGAGTTTTGGGAGGGCCGAAATATCCTCCCTACCTACCCACCGGTCATGTATCAGCTACAGTCCACACCACCCCAGATTACTACCAGTCATCCATGACATGGATGGGTCCTTGGCACACAGACCTGTAAGCACCGGTAAGAAACCATTGCCTTTCCTGCTGTTTTTAGTCAGCTCAGTAACCCTAATATACTGTTTATAATATTTGCATAGAGGGAAAGGAAGCTATTCCAGGGAGATGTCTGATCTTCATTCCTTTTACTTTCTTTGCAGAAAAAAGCATGAAGCCATGGTGTGGAAGAAGAAGTAAACGGACATGAGGATGAAAAGATGGAGAATTCGGGAAACAATGCATGGCAGAACTGAGATCTATGAGAACCTAAAAAATAAATGAGATAGACAGGATTAGAATCATAATGTCTAGTTTAACAGAACATTTAATGCATATTTAAGCAAATATATAGTCCTTGTTAAGGCCACCAGGGCCATGTGTATCAAGACGGCGGATCCATTGCATTTCCCTACGGTGCAATACTTCTTCACGGTTGCCTCCTCTACGTAATGGGGGCACCCAATCGATTACTTGGAATCTGAGATCTATGAGAACCTAAAAAATAAATGAGATAGATAGGATTAGAATCATAACGTCATAACGCCTGGCACATTCCCAACAGCAAAAAAAGCTGCATTAGAAGGCACCGGTATTTTCCTACCACCAGTCCTAGGTCTTCCAGAGCGGAGGACATCACCAGAAGTAATGCCGCCTGAGAGCACACAGAGAGAGCACAACATGAACCATCTGTCTGCAGAGCACCTATCCATCCTGGGGAGCAGCGGGGAGAGAGGTATGCTGGCCGATGACATCATCAACATGGCCCAAGATCTCCTGCAGATTCAGTTTCAGGACTTCCATGGCCTGCAGCCCGCCGCTGCTTTTCTAGTGCCTGGGTACAGCCTACAAAGAAAGGCTGTGCAAATCCACTATGATGAGAACAGGGTGCACTGGATCACAACATGCTTCAGAAATGGTAGAATCCTGGTGGCCGACAGCATCAACACCAACAGACTGTCACCATCTATCTGTGAGAAGATCAATAACATCTATGGTCAAGTGCTCCTAGACCCTCTGAAACATGTGCAGTTTCTCCAAGTAGACCAGCAGAGAAACTCCTATGACAGTGGAGTAATCGCCATAGCCTTTGCCTATGAATTTTTGGCAGATGTCGGAAAACCCACAACAATTTACCAACACCACATGATGAGAAATCATGTCATATCCTTCCTGCAAAATGGCAGGATCACCGCATTTTCCAAAAAGACTCAATTACAGACTCGGATGGATGGGTCCTTGGCACACAGACCTGTAAGCACCGGTAAGAAACCATAGCCTTTCCTGCTGTTTTTAGTCAGCTCAGTAACCCTAATATACTGTTTATAATATTTGCATAGAGGGAAAGGGAGCTATTTCAGGGAGATGTCTGATCTTCATTCCTTTTACTTTCTTTGCGGAAAAAAGCATGAAACCATGGTGTGGAAGAAGAAGTAAACGGACATGAGGATGAAAAGATGGAGAATTTGGAAAACAATGGATGGCAGAACTGAGATCTATGAGAACCTAAAAAAGAAATGAGATAGACAGGATTAGAATCATAACGTCTAGTTTAACAGAACATTTAATGCATAACTGTATGTATTTTGCAGCCCGCAAAACACTAATTTGAAATAAATAAATAAATAAATGATATCGCTGTGACGTCCTCGTTACACCCTTTTGCAGATCCATTGTAACAAAGCGGAACGTGCTTGCAGACATACAGAGTTATTTCTGTTTTGTTTTTTTGCAGCCCCATTGAAATGAATTGTTCTGCATACGGTCTGCAAGGGACCACCAGAGCTGTCCCAGGGAGAAAAACAACCAAGTGGGGAACTTCTACAACCCATGGAAATTGCTGAATGCACACACATGTCTGCCGACAAAAAGATAGGTGTGGCCGATACCAGCAGAAAACAGCTGCAGCGCAAGTTAAGCTCTGCTGTGGAGCCATTTCTTGTCCAGAATTCACCACCTGCTAAACTAAGACTGAAGAGAAAACTAAGGAGATCCATCTTAAAAAGTTTTCCAGTCCAAAAATCTATAGCAGGGAAGGGTGAGGTCTTGTCTTTGCATAGTGAGACAATGACGAAAATCCTTCAAATCTTGGACATGAAAGTGGCTGAGCCTAAAAAAGATGTTATGAAGGCGTCTGGTGAAGCTTTCATAGTGAACCATAAAAGGAGAAGACCAACCTCCATGGAGACATGAACCATCTGTCTGCAGAGCACCTATCCATCCTGAGGAGCAGCGGGGAGAGAGGTATGCTGGACGATGACATCATCAACATGGCCCAAGATCTCCTGCAGATTCTGTTTCAGGACTTCCATGGCCTGCATCCCGCCGCTGCTCTTCTAGTGCCTGGGTACAGCCTACAAAGAAAAGCTGTACAAATCCACTATGATGAGAACAGGGTGCACTGAATCACAACATGCTTCAGTAATGGTAGAATCCTGGTGGCCGACAGTATCAACACCAACAGAATGTCACGATCTATCTGTGAGCAGATCAATAACATCTATGGTCAAGTGCTCCTAGACCCTCTGAAACATGTGCAAAATTGATTTTTTTTTCAATATCCATCTCATATCTTGCCTGAAAAATGGCAGGATCATGGCATTTTCCCCAAAAACTTAATTACTGACTCTGTTTCTTCTAGGATACGTGGAGTTTTGGGAGGGCCGAAAGATCCTCCCTACCTACCCACCGGATCATGTATCAGCTACAGTCCACACCACCCCAGATTACTACCAGTCATCCATGACATGGATGGGTCCTTGGCACACAGACCTGTAATCACCGGTAAGAAACCATTGCCTTTCCTGCTGTTTTTAGTCAGCTCAGTAACCCTAATATACTGTTTATAATATTTGCATAGAGGGAAAGGGAAAGGGAGCTATTCCAGGGAGATGTCTGATCTTCATTCCTTTTACTTTCTTTGCAGAAAAAAGCATGAAGCCATGGTGTGGAAGAAGAAGTAAACGGACATGAGGATGAAAAGATGGAGAATTTGGGAAACAATGGATGGCAGAACTGAGATCTATGAGAACCTAAAAAATTAATGAGATAGACAGGATTAGAATCATAATGTCTAGTTTAACAGAACATTTAATGCATATTTAAGCAAATATATAGTCCTTGTTAAGGCCACCGGGGCCATGTGTATCAAGACGGCGGATCCATTGCATTTCCCTACGGTGCAATACTTCTTCACGGTTGCCTCCTCTACGTAATGGGGGCACCCAATCGATTACTTGGAATCTGAGATCTATGAGAACCTAAAAAATAAATGAGATAGATAGGATTAGAATCATAACGTCATAACGCCTGGCACATTCCCAACAGCAAAAAAAGCTGCATTAGAAGGCACCTGTATTTTCCTACCACCAGTCCTAGGTCTTCCAGAGCGGAGGACATCACCAGAAGTAATGCCGCCTGAGAGCACACAGAGAGAGCACAACATGAACCATCTGTCTGCAGAGCACCTATCCATCCTGGGGAGCAGCGGGGAGAGAGGTATGCTGGCCGATGACATCATCAACATGGCCCAAGATCTCCTGCAGATTCAGTTTCAGGCCTTCCATGGCCTGCAGCCCGCCGCTACTTTTCTAGTGCCTGGGTACAGCCTACAAAAAAAGGCTGTGCAAATCCACTATGATGAGAACAGGGTGCACTGGATCACAACATGCTTCAGTAATGGTAGAATCCTGGTGGCTGACAGCATCAACACCAACAGACTGTCACCATCTATCTGTGAGCAGATCAATAACATCTATGGTCAAGTGCTCCTAGACCCTCTGAAACATGTGCAGTTTCTCCAAGTAGACCAGCAGAGAAACTGCTATGACAGTGGAGTAATCGCCATAGCCTTTGCCTATGAATTTTTGGCAGATGTCGGAAAACCCACAACAATTTACCAACACCACATGATGAGAAATTATGTCATATCCTTCCTGCAAAATGGCAGGATCACCGCATTTTCCAAAAAGACTCAATTACTGACTCGGATGGATGGGTCCTTGGCACACAGACCTGTAAGCACCGGTAAGAAACCATTGCCTTTCCTGCTGTTTTTAGTCAGCTCAGTAACCCTAATATACTGTTTATAATATTTGCATAGAGGGAAAGGGAAAGGGAGCTATTCCAGGGAGATGTCTGATCTTCATTCCTTTTACTTTCTTTGCAGAAAAAAGCATGAAGCCATGGTGTGGAAGAAGAAGTAAACGGACATGAGGATGAAAAGATGGAGAATTTGGAAAACAATGGATGGCAGAACTGAGATCTATGAGAACCTAAAAAAGAAATGAGATAGACAGGATTAGAATCATAACGTCTAGTTTAACAGAACATTTAATGCATAACTGTATGTATTTTGCAGCCCGCAAAACACTAATTTGAAAACAATTAATAAATGATATCGCTGTGACGTCCTCGTTACACCCTTTTGCGGATCCATTGTAACAAAGCGGAACGAACTTGCAGACATACAGAGTTATTTCTGTTTTGTTTTTTTGCAGCCCCATTGAAATGAATTGTTCTGCATACGGTCTGCAAGGGACCACCAGAGCTGTCCCAGGGAGAAAAACAACCAAGTGGGGAACTTCTACAACCCATGGAAATTGCTGAATGCACACACATGTCTGCCGACAAAAAGATAGGTGTTGCCGATACCAGCAGAAAATATCTGCAGCGCAAGTTAAGCTCTGCTGTGGAGCCATTTCTTGTCCAGAATTCACCACCTTCTAAACTAAGACTAAAGAGAAAACTAAGGAGATCCATCTTGAAAAGTTTTCCAGTCCAAAAATCTATAGCAGGGAAGGGTGAGGTCTTGTCTTTGCCTGAAAGAATAGAGATTAACCCCCCTTCCTTTTTTATTTCCTCTACCATAGGTCCATGACATGGTGGCTACAAGCTTCACACCAGGATCGGACACTTCAAGAAGAAGAGGCAGGTTCCTCCGTCTCTTCTCACTACTGGACATGGCGTTACCGGACTCTTCGCAGTCAGATATATCATCTGCTGCATCAAAAGGCTGATTCCGGGCTCAGGATTGATATCACCTTTTAACAGACTTTCCGCAGTCAGACCCGTTCACAGAACAACTTAATATTCTGCTGCAGCTTCCTCATACCGAGCCATGGAATTGACATAAAGAAAGTAGTAATGACAATGCTTGGTGTTTCTATATACATGGAAGCTGATAAGACAGGGGTGGGAAGCATTCTTGGAGAACCTGTAGCAGGACCTCAAAATGTGTGATCACCTTCAAATTAAATTCGTAGGATAACATCCTGTGGCAGTAGTAGAGTGGCCATGAACTGAGGTTGGGAATATTATTCTCGTGGGAATCTGGCACGGTCCCTTAGGTGACTGATGTTAGGAAATCAAGGAGATTGGCTGAGCGTGGAGGAATCTAACAGTCTCCTTGATTTCTCTTGATTCAGTGTTGATAGGCTTAATGACCTCTTCCCTTTTCTCAGCTGTTGCTCAGTGGTCATCACTTCTACCATTTATAGTCTGACCCCACCCTTCTGACTACGCGGTAGATAGCTTCATTCATACTGTATGTATTTTTGAGCCCGCAAAACACAAATTTGAAAAAATTAAAAATAAATAAATGATATCGCTGTGACGTCCTCGTTGCACCCTTTTGTGGATCCATTGTAACAAAGCGGAACGAGCTTGCAGACATACAGAGTTAATTCTGTTTTGTTTTTTTGCAGCCCCATTGAAATGAATTGTTCTGCATACGGTCTGCAAGGGACCACCAGAGCTGTCCCAGGGAGAAAACAACCAAGTGGGGAACTTCTACAACCCATGGAAATTGCTGAATGCACACACATGTCTGCCGACAAAAAGATAGGTGTGGCCGATACCAGCAGAAAACAGCTGCAGTGCAAGTTAAGCTCTGCTGTAGAGCCATTTCTTGTCCAGAATTCACCACCTGCTAAACTAAGACTAAAGAGAAAACTAAGGAGATCCATCTTGAAAAGTTTTCCAGTCCAAAAATCTATAGCGGGGAAGGGTGAGGTCTTGTCTTTGCCTGGAAGAATAGAGATTAACCCCCCTTCCTTTTTTATTTCCTCTACCATAGGTCCATGACATGGTGGCTACTAGCTTCACACCAGGATCGGACACTTCAAGAAGAAGAGGCAGGTTTCTCCGTCTCTTCTCACTACTGGCAATGGCGTTACCGGACTCTTCGCAGTCAGATATATCATCTGCTGCATCAAAAGGCGGATTCCGGGCTCAGGATCTGATATCACCTTTTAACAGACTTTCCGCAGTCAGACCCGTTCACAGAACAACTTAATATTCTGCTGTAGCTTCCTCATACCGAGCCATGGAATTGACATAAAGAAAGTAGTAATGACAATGCTTGACGTTTCTATATACATGGAAGCTGATAAGACAGGGGTGGGAAGTATTCTTGGAGAACCTGTAGCAGGACCTCAAAATGTGTGATCACCTACAAATTAAATTCGTAGGACAACATCCTGTGTCAGTAGTAGAGTGGCCATAAACTGAGGTTGGGAACATTATTTTCATGGGAATCTGTCACGGTCCCTCAGGTGACTGATGTTAGGAAATCAAGGAGATTGGCTGAGCGTGGAGGAATCTTACAGCCTCCTTGATTTCTCTTGATTCAGTGTTGATAGGGTTAATGACCTCTTCCCTTTTCTCAGCTGTTGCTCAGTGGTCATCACTTCTACCTTTTATAGTCTGACCCACCCTTCTGACTATGCGGTAGATAGCTTCATTCATACTGTATATATTTTGCAACCCGCAAAACACGAATTTGAAAAAATAAATAAAATTTATGATATCGCTGTGACGTCCTCGTTACACCCTTTTGCAGATACATTGTAACAAAGCGGAACGAGCTTGCAGACATACAGAGTTATTTCTGTTTTGTTTTTTTGCAGCCCCATTGAAATGAATTGTTCTGCATACGGTCTGCAAGGGACCACCAGAGCTGTCCCAGGGAGAAAAACAACCAAGTGGGCAACTTCTACAACCCATGGAAATTGCTGAATGCACACACATGTCTGCCGACAAAAAGATAGGTGTGGCCGATACCAGCAGAAAACAGCTGCAGCACAAGTTAAGCTCTGCTGTGGAGCCATTTCTTGTCCAGAATTCACCACCTGCTAAACTAAGACTGAAGAGAAAACTAAGGAGATCCATCTTGAAAAGTTTTCTAGTCCAAAAATCTATAGCAGGGAAGGATAAGGTCTTGTTTTTGCATAGTGAGACAATGACAAAAATCCTTCAAATCTTGGACATGAAAGTGGCTTATTAGTTTCATATTGAAGCACAATGTGTTTCTGTTTGATGGCCGAATTTTCCACCAGCTCAGGGGGGTCGCGATGGGCAGTCCCTGTGCCCCGACTTTTGCGAACCTCTACCTGGGCTGGCGGGAGAGGGAGGTCGTGTTCTGTGAGGAGATGGAGCATTTCACCTCTGTCATCCCCCTTTGGATCAGATATATTGATGATGTGCTGATCCTCTGGGGGGGTGACAGAGATTTTTTCCAGGAATTTGTTGCAGCCCTGAATATTAATTATTTATTTTTTACGTCGGAGATTGACTCCACTGTCATTTCCTTCTTAGACCTCACCATTTCACTCAGTGCTGATGGGCACATCAGCACCAATGTGTTCAGGAAGCCGACGGCTACCAACAATTTGTTGAAATGGGAGAGTGGGCACCCTTTGGCCCTCAAAAGAGGGATCCCAAAAGGCCAATACTTAAGGGTAAGGAGGAATTGTTCAGATTTGGGAGCTTAAAAAATGGCTGCAAAGGATCTTCAATACAGATTCCAATGTCGCGGGTATCCTCAGCGATATCTGAAACAGGCATACCAACATTCATTGAGTACAAACAGGGACCTTCTGTTATCCCCTAAAAAGAGAGACACGAGTGACAGCACGGTCAGGATCATCGGCACGTATGATAGTGCCCATGAGGCTGTACGTCAAGTACTCGTTGAACACTGGGATATACTCAAATCGGATCCCGACATTGGGAGCATGATTCCATCCAGACCCTTAGTCACCTATCGGCGTAGCAACAATCTACGGGATATGCTGACGCACAGTTTATATGTGGGTCCCAAATCACAGTCTTGGTTGCGGAATTCGCTCACAGGGACTTTTCTCTGTGGATCGTGCAAATTCTGTAGATTTATAGACAAGACCAAGAGTTTTGCCAGCAGCACCCTAGAAAGGACCTTTTTTATCAGGTCATTTTACAACTGTAAGTCGGTTGGGGTTGTTTACCTCATGACATGTGGTTGCGGTATCAAATACGTTGGCAAAACCATCAGAGAGCTCAGGCGTCGCATTGGGGAAAATATCTTGGAAATCACGAACTTAAAAGATACCCCGATTGCACGCCATGTATTAGAATTTCATAATGGCAATGCATCATCGGTTAAATTCCAGGTAATTGACTCTGTGAAGACGTCATCCAGAGGTGGTGATTGTGACCGGATTTTGCTACAAAAAGAGGCAAGATGGATTTTTCTGTTGAAAACCATTAAACCATCCGGCCTCAATGATGCCATTTCATATGTCCCTTTTATATGAATATACATCAGAAGTTTGGGATTTTTTCTAATTATATATAAGCCTCTGTCTACATATGTTTACTGTGTGTCGGCGCTCCTTAGGAGGATCCTTGTGTGTGGGTTCACTCCACTGTATATTCACTATAAGGTTTTGTAATCGGCAGTGACAATACATATCGAACCGCTATGAATTTCCCTGGTTACTATGCGGTGCATCGCGCTTTCCCTGAGACCAACATAATCCCTCCCGCTGCTTTGCCTTTGGTGTTTGCTGTACCGAGCCTCCCGGCCGGATTGGCTGGCAGGCGGGGGGAGTGTCTAGCAGGGCGGGGTTTACCCTGTAAATTCCGGCGTTCTGAGAGCCGCTTCGCTGCCATTACAACGCCGGCTAGTCTGCACACCAGCACACTGCGCCTCAATCTAGAGGTTGTCAGCTTAGGTAGGGCAACAGAGCACAAGTGATGCATCACATCTCACACTAGAGAAAGTTTGGTGCTAGTGAAATCACTCTGTTACTGCCTTCTGTCCGACATCACTGATGGTGGATGCCCGTAGCCTCGGTTAAATATACAACCTAGAGGTCTGGGTCTACACTGTCTGTGGTGTTATGTTACATTAGTGTCAGAGGTTTTTGGGCTATATCATTGACAGTATATGCTTACAGCTTCGGTTAAATATACAACTGAGAGGTGGTGGCATATATTATCCTTGGTGCACTTACTCCTGATGAAATGCATATTTAATGCATAGAAACGCGTAGAGCTTATACTATCTAGGACAGGGGAGGGCTATCACAGCTCCAGACACACCTAGTGGAGCGATTTGTTGTTTGCCTGTACCTTATTCTGCACCTGTACTATATTAGTGCAGTGAATGTCTGCGTGCTGACATTCACTGTTAGGCAAGATACCTGGTTCTGTACCAGGCATTTACCTTGTTAGTACTAGGTACCCAGGTTCAACATCCTATACCTGTGGTATCTTAGCCCCTTTAGTGTTGGTGTTTTTTTTTGTGAGATCCACAGTGGCTGTGTGCCGCCTGTGCGGTCGGCTTAGGTGAGACCCACTATTGTATGTAGATCTGTTGCTGCGGCTGCAGTGATTCAGCATTGACCCCTTATTCTAACAAAATAAATTAATATACATTTATTATTTTGTTTTAGCATCCTACCTCCACAATATTTGTTCATGAAAGTGGCTGAGCCTAAAAAAGATGATATGAAGGCGTCTGGTGAAGCTCTCATAGTGAGCCGTAAATGGAGAAGACCGACCTCCATGGAGACATGAACCAACTGTCTGCAGAGCACCTATCCATCCTGTGTAGCAGCGGGGAGAGAGGTATGCTGGACGATGACATCATCAACATGGCCCAAGATCTCCTGCAGATTCTGTTTCAGGACTTCCATGGCATGCAGCCCGCCGCTGCTCTTCTAGTGCCCTGGTACAGCCTACAAAGAAAGGCTGTACAAATCCACTATGATGAGAACAGGGTGCACTGAATCATAACATGCTTCAGTAATGGTAGAATCCTGGTGGCCAACAGTATCAACACCAACAGAATGTCACGATCTATCTGTGAGCTGATCAATAACATCTATGGTCAAGTGCTCCTAGACCCTCTCAAACATGTGCAGTTTCTCCAAGTAGACCAGCAGAGAAACTGGAGAGCACCCGACAGGGTAAGGAGGGTGATGAGGGACTGTTGGTGCCCCTTCCCCCTCCCCTTATGTTTCCCTGGTTAGGGGTAAAGAATAGGCCCCCGGTTTGTGGTTGGAACAAAGGTTTGAACAGAGAATACGAAATTCAGAGTCTGCTATAATTTATCTTGATACATCTAGTCGAATATGTAATAATAAACCTCTCTCTTTTCCCTTCACAGGCTTATTGACGATCCGGGACCCCTCCTAATGCCGCATAGTATCCTTTGACACTACTCCAGATTGTTCTTATTTCTTTTTCCTTCTTTTTCCCCTTTTTCGCTTTTTTTCCCCCTTTTCTTCTCTCTTTCTTTCTCTCTTCTCTTCGTCTTTTCCCCGTTTATCATCTCTCACTCTCATTTATTACTATTAGTTATATCCGGCCTTCTTATTCTTCTAATATTACATTCTTCTTCTAATATTCTCATATCTATGTCTCAGTTTTTCCACATCCCTTCCCAGCCCCCCCCCCTTTGTATTATAGTCTAATTTGAATAATATATAAAAAAAGAAAAAGAAAATAATGGTGATATGTGGTTGCAAGACCAGTTTGGTTCATTATGTCTCTCTTTTGAGGTTCGGTGAGAGGTGGAAAAAGGAAGTCACAGCTGGCGGCATTTGAAAAGGAAAGTTTGTGGTGAAGAGTTATTGGCGTACGTACACCCTGGGGAGCCAGGGTGGTATACCACATCGGAGGAATGGTTCGTGGAGGAGGTGGTGTTTTTTTATACCGTTTTGTTAAAGAAAATATTAGCTGTGGCCGATCATCACCCAGTAAAAGATTGGTTGATAAAACTAAGTTGTCGGAGTCTTTTTTGGGTTAAGTTGGAAGGGGCCAGTGGTCCTCCCTTCTTTCCCTCCTTGCCCCATCCCCAGGTTAGTATCAGCAGTCTCCTATGACTGTGGAGTATTCGCAATAGCCTTTGCCTATGAATTTTTGGCAGATGACGGAAAACCCACAACAATTTACCAATACCACATGATGAGAAATCATGTCATATCCTAAAATATATATCAATTGGGTGGCTCTACAAAATAGGTAAGATGTATGGGTGCTCTATCAATAGATCCCCCCTATCAGTGAATAAAATGGATATTGAAAATGGATATTTTCAATATCCATCTCATATCCTGCCTGAAAAATGGCAGGATCACGGCATTTTCCAAAAATACTTAATTATTGACTCTGTTTCTTCTAAGATACGTAGAGTTTTGGGAGGGCCAACAGATCCTCCCTACCTACCCACCAGATCATGTATCAGCTACAGTCCACACCACCCCAGATTACTACCAGTCATCCATGACATGGATGGGTCCTTGGCACACAGACCTGTAAGCACCGGTAAGAAACCATTGCCTTTCCTGCTGTTTTTAGTCAGCTCAGTAACCCTAATATACTGTTTATAATATTTGCATAGAGGGAAAGGGAGTTATTCCAGGCAGATGTCTGATCTTCATTCCTTTTACTTTCTTTGCAGAAAAAAGCATGAAGCCATGGTGTCGCTGTCTATACCCTGAACCTGAAAAGGGGGTCTTGGAGTTTGGACAATCAGCAGATGAAGATGCCTCCATAGGTCCATACAGAGAAAACAGAACAAAAAAATGTTTTTTACCCCTTTAAAAGGCGCCACAATCCTTCAGATAGAAATATATACTGTGTAGGTCCACTGGTTGGAACGTAACCCTCGATAGATTGAAGTCTCCAAAGTATTTCTTTGTATATATGTATATATATGTATACAGACTTATAGTGTGCACATTTAAAAACTCATTTAGAGATCAATTGGAAAATGTCATAGTATAGATTAAAAGAAAAAGCAAATTTAACTCACTTCACCCAGGAGGCATCGGATGGGATAAACTCAAGACACCCTCCGAATTACCTCCTGCGCCTGGGTAGCCTGTAAGATCTCACGGAATGACAGCAGTCCAATCGTACTTCTTGACAAATGTCTTTATTGAACCACTAGGTAGGGGTGAAGGAATCTGCTCCTGATGAAGTTAAATTAGCTTTTTCTTTTAATCTATACTATGACATTTTCCAATTGATCTCTAAATGAGTTTTTAAATGTGCACACTATAAGTCTGTATACGTATATATACATATATACAAAGAAATACTTTGGAGACTTCAATCTATCGAGGGTTACGTTCCAACCAGTGGACCTACACAGTATATATTTCTATCTGAAGGATTGTGAGCCTTTTAAAGGGGTAAAAAACATTTTTTGTTCTGTTTTCTCTGTCTTGACTCCACCCATTAAGGAATCTCCTTGATGGTTGTTTGTCCCTGGCAGCCTAATATCCCTCTCACACAAAATAAACGCAATCAATTACCTCCATCAATACTTTCGCAGGTCCTTCCTTTGGCACCCTGCTAGGTACTCTTGAACTTCTTCCCTGGAAGAATAGAGATTAACCCCCCTTCCTTTTTTATTTCCTCTACCATAGGTCCATGACATGGTGGCGACCAGCTTCACACCAGGATCGGACACTTCAAGAAGAAGAGGCAGGTTCCTCCGTCTCTTCTCACTACTGGACATGGCGTTACCGGACTCTTCACAGTCAGATATATCATCTGCTGCATCAAAAGGCAGATTCCGCTGTGGAGCCATTTCTTGTCCAGAATTCACAACCTGCTAAACTAAGACTGAAGAGAAAACTAAGGAGATCCATCTTGAAAAGTTTTCCAGTCCAAAAATCTATAGCAGGGAAGGGTGAGGTCTTGTTTTTGCATAGTGAGACAATGATGAAAATCCTTCAAATCTTGGACATGAAAGTGGCTTATTAGTTTCATATTGAAGCACAATGTGTTTCTGTTTGATGGCCGAATTTTCCACCAGCTCAGGGGGGTCGCGATGGGCAGTCCCTGTGCCCCGACTTTTGCGAACCTCTACCTGGGCTGGCGGGAGAGGAAGGTCGTGTTCTGTGAGGAGATGGAGCATCTCACCTCTGTCATCCCCCTTTGGATCAGATATATCAATGATGTGCTGATCCTCTGGGGGGGTGACAGAGATTTGTTCCAGGAATTTGTTGCAGCCCTGAATATTAACACACTGGGGCTATTTTTTACATCGGAGATTGACTCCACTGTCATTTCCTTCTTAGACCTCACCATTTCACTCAGTGCTGATGAGCACATCAGCACCAATGTGTTCAGGAAGCCGACGGCTACCAACAATTTGTTGAAATGGGAGAGTGGGCACCCTTTGGCCCTCAAAAGAGGGATCCCAAAAGGCCAATACTTAAGGGTAAGGAGGAATTGTTCAGATTTGGGAGCTTATAAAGTGGCTGCAAAGGATCTTCAATACAGATTCCAATGTCGCGGGTATCCTCAGCGATATCTGAAACAGGCATACCAACATTCATTGAGTACAAACAGGGACCTTCTGTTATCCCCTAAAAAGAGAGAAACGAGTGACAGCACGGTCAGGATCATCGGCACGTATGATAGTGCCCATGAGGCTGTACGTCAAGTACTCGTTAAACACTGGGATATACTCAAATCGGATCCCGACATTGGGAGCATGATTCCATCCAGACCCTTAGTCACCTACCGGCGTAGCAACAATCTACGGGATATGCTGACGCACAGTTTATATGTGGGTCCCAAATCAGTCTTGGTTGCGGAATTCGCTCACAGGGACTTTTCTCTGTGGATCGTGCAAATTCTGTAGATTTATAGACAAGACCAAGAGTTTTGCCAGCAGCACCCTAGAAAGGACCTTTTTTATCAGGTCATTTTACAACTGTAAGTCGGTTGGGGTTGTTTACCTCATGACATGTGGTTGCGGTATCAAATACGTTGGCAAAACCATCAGAGAGCTCAGGCGTCGCATTGGGGAAAATATCTTGGACATCACGAACTTAAAAGATACCTCGATTGCACGCCATGTATTAGAATTTCATAATGGCAATGCATCATCGGTTAAATTCCAGGTAATTGACTCTGTGAAGACGTCATCCAGAGGTGGTGATTGTGACCGGATTTTGCTACAAAAAGAGGCAAGATGGATTTTTCTGTTGAAAACCATTAAACCATCCGGCCTCAATGATGCCATTTCATATGTCCCTTTTATATGAATATACATCAGAAGTTTGTGATTTTTTCTAATTATATATGAGCCTCTGTCTACATATGTTTACTGTGTGTCGGCGCTCCTTAGGAGGATCCTTGTGTGTGGGTTCACTCCACTGTATATTCACTATTAGGTTTTGTAATCTGCAGTGACAATACATATCGAACCGCTATGAATTTCCCTGGTTACTATGCAGCGCATCGCGCTTTCCCTGAGACCAACATAATCCCTCCCGCTGCTTTGCCTTTGGTGTTTGCTGTACCGAGCCTCCCGGCCGGATTGGCTGGCAGGCGGGGGGAGTGTCTAGCAGGGCGGGGTTTACCCTGTAAATTCCGGCGTTCTGAGAGCCGCTTCGCTGCCATTACAACGCCGGCTAGTCTGCACACCAGCACACTGCGCCTCAATCTAGAGGTTGTCAGCTTAGGTAGGGCAACAGAGCACAAGTGATGCATCACATCTCACACTAGAGAAAGTTTGGTGCTAGTGAAATCACTCTGTTACTGCCTTCTGTCCGACATCACTGATGGTGGATGCCCGTAGCCTCGGTTAAATATACAACCTAGAGGTCTGGGTCTACACTGTCTGTGGTGTTATGTTACATTAGTGTCAGAGGTTTTTGGGCTATATCATTGACAGTATATGCTTACAGCCTCGGTTAAATATACAACTGAGAGGTGGTGGCATATATTATCCTTGGTGCACTTGCTCCTGATGAAATGCATATTTAATGCATAGAAACGCGTAGAGCTTATACTATCTAGGAGAGGGGAGGGCTATCACAGCTCCAGACACACCTAGTGGAGCGATTTGTTGTTTGCCTGTACCTTATTCTGCACCTGTACTATATTAGTGCAGTGAATGTCTGCGCGCTGACATTCACTGTTAGGCAAGATACCTGGTTCTGTACCAGGCATTTACCTTGTTAGTACTAGGTACCCAGGTTCAACATCCTATACCTGTGGTATCTTAGCCCCCTTAGTGTTGGTGGGTTTTATTGTGGGATCCACAGTGGCTGTGTGCCGCCTGTGCGGTCGGCTTAGGTGAGACCCACTATTGTATGTAGATCTGTTGCTGCGGCTGCAGTGATTCAGCATTGACCCCTTATTCTAACAAAATAAATTAATAAACATTTATTATTTTGTTTTAGCATCCTACCTCCACTTATATTTGTTCATGAAAGTGGCTGAGCCTAAAAAAGATGATATGAAGGCGTCTGGTGAAGCTCTCATAGTGAGCCGTAAATGGAGAAGACCGACCTCCATGGAGACATGAACCATCTGTCTGCAGAGCACCTATCCATCCTGTGTAGCAGCGGGGAGAGAGGTATGCTGGACGATGACATCATCAACATGGCCCAAGATCTCCTGCAGATTCTGTTTCAGGACTTCCATGGCCTGCAGCCCGCCGCTGCTCTTCTAGTGCCCTGGTACAGCCTACAAAGAAAGGCTGTACAAATCCACTATGATGAGAACAGGGTGCACTGAATCACAACATGCTTCAGTAATGGTAGAATCCTGGTGGCCAACAGTATCAACACCAACAGACTGTCACGATCTATCTGTGAGCTGATCAATAACATCTATGGTCAAGTGCTCCTAGACCCTCTCAAACATGTGCAGTTTCTCCAAGTAGACCAGCAGAGAAACTGGAGAGCACCCGACAGGGTAAGGGTCCATTCACACGTCAGTTTTTCCTTTCCTGATCTGTTCCGT